>NW_007731307.1:145570-158052 GCF_000696425.1 Galeopterus variegatus | reverse complement strand
AAAAAGGAAAAAAAAAAAAAAAAAAAAAGCAAGTGCTATCATCTATTAAGGGAGGATTTACCAAATTGCACAGTTCTTCCAGTGTTTTTCTAGTCCCACACTTTGCCTCAAACATGTACACCAAGCAAGGGGTTTGAACTTTTTGAGCTTAATGCAAAGCACATATGTTGTTTGGGTTTTGTTTGTTTGTTTTTATTTTTGCAAAATGTTATAGAAAAAAGAACCGTATAGCAATAAAATGGTAATGTAAACACAAACCCTCCAAAAGGATGTAACATATTTCTAATGAAGGGAAACATCCACCTTCGCTTTATCCACAAACACATAAAAAATGATGAAGAGGAGCCATTTTATTCACAGATTGTGGAATCCTACTGTTTACTGCTCTTCAAATGAGTATTTTTGAGGCCTGACTTAAAGAGAAATTTTCAAAACGAAGCAGCTCCTGGCATAGTGAAAAAAACACTGATGTTGGCAGCCGGGTGACTTGGATTCTGGTCTTGACGGCTGACCCCTGCTTCCTGGCGTCCAGCCCCAGCACTCCGCTCAAAGTGCTCTTGTCAAGGGTACCAGTGACCTTCTAATTGCTAAATCCAAAGGGCATTTTTCAGTCCTCTTCTGACCTGACCTCTCTTCAGCCAGATGACATAATTGCCCACTCTTTCCTCCTTTAGCATTCTCTCACGCTGTGGCTTCAATGAAGCCATCCCATCCCAGTTATTCTCCAGCCTGCCCTGTCACTCCTTCTGAGACCCTCTCCTAGGCTATTCTTTTTCTCAGCAGCTATGAAGATGCCACTGTGGACCAAAGTTGTGCTGAAGATTTGTACGTATTTTCTTAGCAAGTCTTCACAGCACACCAGGAGGCAGGGCTTATTGGTTCCATTTTGCAGATAAGGAAACTAAGGCTCTGAGTGATTAAGGGATCTTCACCCAAGGTCACATAGCTAATAAGTAGCAGAACTCAAATCCCAACCTAGGTCTGTTTGAATCCAGAGTCAAGTTCTCAGCTATTAAACTTCGATTTCTCTTTCTCAGGTGGCCCCTCCCTTAAATAGAGGTGTTCCCCCAGAGTTCTATGTTTGGCTCCTTTTCTTCTCTCTGCCCCTGTCCCTGCAGGGTCTCATTCATAACCTTGTCCATAGTTAGATCCTCCTTGATCCTTGGTTCCTACTGTTGCAAAGATATCTCCGTTTACATGTTCCACAGTCACCTTGTAGTGGTGGGGACAGTGGACTTCCCAACAGTCATTCCATTCCTGATGATTGGCCAAAGCCAGCGAGTGTTTAAGGAGTGGGCATGTGACCCAGTGCTTCCAGAAGGACATGAAAGGAAGACTGCCAGGATGTCTAGGAAAGTTTTTTCTCTCTCCTGAAAAGATACATGAAAAATGGTCCCTTTTCTTTCTCTAGTTGTTGTTATGTCTGGCAATATTGGAGTGTGACAACCATGTGCAACCAGGAGGAGAACCAACCTTAGGGTGAAGCTGACAAGAGAAGGGTAGAATCTGGGTCCTTAATGACCAGCTGATTGTATCTTATCTGGGACTTGGGCTTCCAACTGTGTTAAATATTATATTTCTTCATTTTTTTGTTGTTGTTGGGTTTTTTGTTTTGTTTTTGTTGTTGTTACTTGCAGTCAAAACCATCCTAAATGGCACAGCAAATTCATCAGAACTCAATTCACTATCTCCTCCTGTGAATAGCCTCTCCTCCTGTGACTCTATCTCTGCTAATATCACCATTACCCACTCGGCTGCCCAAATCAGAAACCTGGGCATTATACTTGACTCCTCTCTCAGCCTTATCCCCAAGTCCGGTCATGAACTAAGTCCAGAAGATGTTACTGTTGAAAACCTCGCATTCTTTCTCTCCATGAAGTCCTTTCAGCTCTTAGCCATATTTACCAGTCTTCTGTCCCCTTTCTCGCTCTGACCCAAGCCACTACCATCTACATTGCTCCCAAAGAGGTTTTTAAAATTCAGTATGAATCCTGCAGCTTCCCTGATTATAGTCTGTGAATAGTCTACCATTGTCTGCAACATGAAATCCAACCCATCAACATAGTTGGTAAGATGCTTTGAGACAAGGCGTATGTACCTCTCTGCACCCTCACCTCCAGCCCTCTGCACGCACTCCCAGATCCAGCATGCAGACTTTGCAGTCCACAAGCCACTATTCCTTAATATCCCTGCAAGTGCTGTTCCCTGCCCTAGGATGCCACTCCTGACTTGTCCCCCTGGATGACAGTGGCTGGCCAGTGTGTTCTCACGCACCTTGGTTTGCCTTCCTTAATATCCCTGCAAGTGCTGTTCCCTGCCCTAGGATGCCACTCCTGACTTGTCCCCCTGTATGACAGTGGCTGGCCAGTGTGTTCTCACGCACCTTGGTTTGCCTTTCTTACAACATAGCAGGTGTGAGTTTCAGGCATACCAGAAACATCTTTCCTTATTGTTCTCTCTCTCCCCTTGGCTTGTACTTGAACCCCCATTGTGATTCAACCTCAGTGTGGAGGGGAGTGCTTACCTGGTCTTGGAACATCTTTTAATCACAGGTTGCCATAGAGATGCCCCTGGTTTTCTCTTCATGGCCCCTTTGAGTCCAGGAGCTGTCTTGGCAATGCCCATCCCAGGCTAGAGTCCTTGGATTCTCTGCAAGGCAGCCTTTGGCTTTGTCTGCATGGCTACGACCACCACCACTCCTGCTCTTGGGTCTTCCTAGGGACCTGTTTGTGGGAGGATGCCCCCTACTCTCTGTCCCACAGCCCTCTGTGCCTCATGAACTCCATGTGCCTCTCTCCTTCCCCCGGCACCTGGGAATCATTTTCCTGTCCGTAAAAAAAAACTGTCCCTTTCCCTTCCTTCTTCAGAACACTTATCTACCTCCCTCCTCTCAGTCTCACAAGAGGTGGAGATTGACAGGCCTTTTTTTGTTTGCACTCTGTCATGTTTCTTCCTCAAGATAGGCCCGACACTGCATGGGGAAGGGGTAAAAACCAGGGAATGAAAGAACATAGAGTGACGATGAGCAATCACCAGGCCACCCCCTGCTGTCATCATCTGCTCACGTGCCCCTTTCTCCCAGACTGCAAGTTCCAGCGGCCAAGGCCTGCTGACTCCCTTATCCGAGGATAGTCAGCACCCGGGATCTGGTGCATAGTAGGTACCTCATAAATATCTGTCAAAACTAAAAACAGGAGTAAGAGGAGAATGGACTTTGGAGTCAGGAGACCTGAATGAATCCTGCCAGCTGCCTTGCTAGAGTCATGTGACTCGGGCAACATACTACAACTTGTCTATGGGTGGTAGCAACGGAGAAGACAGGAAGATGAGGGACAGGTGTTCTTCACAGCTCTGTGGCTTGTACTTTCCCTCTTCCCTGCCTTCCCAGATTCTGGCTCGATTTTACCATCTCCCCTCATCCTTCCAGTGGCCTAAACTTCTATATCAGATGCTTCTCCAGATAGACAGATTTTTGCTCTTACTCTTGCAGGTGGGTCCCTTTCCTTCCTCCACTTACTAACTTCCAGGGTTCTTGAGTTCCAGGGATTCAGTTTGTGCTGAGGTACAAAGGACATGAAATTCCGGTCTGCCACACCCTGACTGTGGGATGTTGAACACATGTTTGAGTCTTGGTTTCCTCATCTGAAAACGGGAATAATGATAACTAATACACTAGATCCTTAACAGCATGAGCTTTGAAGCCCAGGCTACCTGGGTTCAAATTTCAGCCCCGTCACTTTCCAAATGTCTGACTCAGTGCAAGTGACAACTTTTCTTTGACTTAGTTTCCATATTTATAAAAAGGGCACTACAATAGAATGTACCTCACAGGGTTATTGTTAGTGTTCACTGAGTTTAAATACCTAAAGTGCTCAGCACCTCACCTGCATAAACATATGTTGGTTATTTTTATCCCACAGGGCAGTTCTCTTTAGCTACCCACAAACTCATGACATGTATTAGTTTGCTAGGGCTGCCATAACAAAATGCCACAGACTGGGCAGTTTAAACAACAGACATTTTCTTACAGCTCTGGAGCTAGAGGTCCAAGATCAAGGTGTTGGCAGGGTGGGTTTCTTCTGAGCCTTCTCTCCTTGGCTTGTAGATGGCTGCCTGCTCGCTGAGTCCTCACATGGTCTTTTCTCTGTGTGTGCATGTCTGATGTTTCTATGTGTCCAAATTTTCTCTTCTTATAGGAACACTTGTCATATTAGGCCCACCCTAATAGCCTCATTTTAACTTAATTACCTCTTTCAAGACAAAGAAACTCACTATCCTAATAAAAATTAAATTCTAGTAGAAGAGTCAGGCAAAAAACAAATAATATATCATGTAATGGCAGATCATGATAAGTGTATAAAGAAAAATAAAGTAGGGAGAGGGGATGGCAGTGACTGGGGGTTATGCTATGCTATGTAAGATATCCTAGTCAGGGAAGGCCTCTTCGAAGAGGGGCATTTAGCAGACACCTGGACGATGAGAGCAAAGGGGCCATGGGAATTTCTGGGGGAGAACAGGTAGAAAGGCCCTAAGGCGGGGTCAGGCTTGGCAGGAAACAGCAAGGGGCCCATGTACCTAGAGCTGAGTTGGGGGTGAAGGAGCCAGAAGTGGATGAAGTTAGCAAGCCTTGAAGTCTAGGGTCAAGATTCTGGATTTTAATCTAACTGCCATGAGAAGTCACTAGAGGATTTTGGGCAGGGGAGTGATTTGTCATTTATATCATAAAAGGATCCCTCTAACTGTTGTTTGGAGAAGGACTTTAAGAACTGTGATAATCACAAAGATGATGGCCAAATGTTTCCAGCTCTCCACCTCCCAGGCACACAGTGGGCTGCACTTCCTTTTATTGAGTGTGGCCATGAGACTCTGACCAATGAGTTGTGAGCACCAGTCACCTGTGTCACTTCCAGGCCAAGCTCTGAATTGCCAGTGTGAGGCTCTCCAGAGCTCCTTTTCAGCAACGAACTGTTCAAGGTAGAGGCAATTTGTTCAGTCTCTCTTAATCCATTTGTGCTGCTAAAGCAAAATACCCAAAATGGGGTAATCTATAAGGATCGGAAATTTATTCCTCACAGTTCTGAAGGTTGGAAAGTCCAAGATCAAGGCACCAGCATGTGGTGAGGGCTGTTCTCTGCTTCCAGGATGGAGAGGAGGACTGCTGTTCCTCACATAGCAGAAGGAGGAAGGGCAAAAAGGAACCAACTCTCTCCATGAACCCCTTTTATAACAGCATTAATCCACTCATGAAGGTGGAGCCCCATGACCTAAACATCTCCCAAAAGGCCCACCTCCCAACACTGCTTCATTGGGGATTAAGTTTACAATACATGAATCTTGGGGGACACATTCAGACCACAGCAGCCTGGGTTCCAGAGTGAGGATTCACTGGGTGGAGCTGCAGCCAACCTGCAGACATGTGGATTCAGCAAGAAATCAATGTTTGTTGGGATAAATCACAAAGATTTGGGAGTTGCCACCGTAGCATAACCTGACAGGTACAGAGGGCAAGAGGGGAAGCAGGGAGACCAGTTAGGAGGCTGAAAGGTGGTCCTAGCTTGGATTGGAGTGACAGCAGTAGAGATAATGAGAAGTGGTCAGGGCCGGCCCATGGCTCACTTGGTGCTGACAACACCAAGTCAAGGGTTAAGATCCCCTTACTGGTCATCTTTAAAAAAAAAATTAAAAAAAAGAAGAAGTGGTCAGCTTCAGGGTATATATTGGAGGTCAAGAGCAGAGGATGTGCTGATGGACTGAAGTAGGGTATGAAGAAAAGAGAGGAGGCAAAGATAACTTCAAGGACTATGGCCTCAGTAATTGGGTCAATTACCAAATAGAATTTCAGTACTCAGGAAAAGCACTGAAAAGAATTTTCCTGTACTCAGGAAAGCACAGGATTACTCACAGTGTCAGACACACAGCAAAACTACAAAATGAGAGCTGTTGTGGTTATTACTCTAAGAAGGTAAGTGATACAGAATGAAGAGGCTTAGGGAACTTTTCAATTCAGAATGATTAAAAGACAGATTTATTGAGGTATAATTTATATGTAGTGAAATTTACCCTTAT
This sequence comes from Galeopterus variegatus, assembly GCF_000696425.1. Taxonomy (NCBI): domain Eukaryota; kingdom Metazoa; phylum Chordata; class Mammalia; order Dermoptera; family Cynocephalidae; genus Galeopterus; species Galeopterus variegatus. The sequence continues at coordinate 151,986 of NW_007731307.1, read as the reverse complement.
TGTATGGGTCCAAGTTTTGACAAATGCATTTTGTCTTGTAAACACCTCCACAATCAAGATGTAGACTACTTCCACCCCTCCAATTCTCTTTTGCTGCCCCCGCTTTTTAGTCAAATAATCCCTCCATCTCTAACCCCTAGCAACCCCAAGAGAGATCTCTTCTCTCTTGCTATAGTTTTTCCTTTACCAGAAAGTCACATAAATGGAATCACACAGTATGCCACCTTTTGAGTCTGGCTTCTTTCACTTAGGATAACACATTTGAGATTCATGTATGTTGCATGGGTCAGTAATTTGTTTCTTTTAACAGCCGAGTAGTATTCCACGGCATGATGTACCACAGTTTGCTTATCATGCATCAGCTACAAGGCATTTGGGTTGTTTTCCCGTTTTGGTGATTGCATAAAGCTGCTACAAAGATTGGAGTACAGGTCTTTTGTGTGAACATATGTCTCCATTTCTCTCAGTAAATCCCTAAGAGTGGGATTACTGGCTCATACGGTAAATGTATGTTTAACTTTATAGAAACTGCTGAACTGTTTTTTTAAAGGAACTGTACCATATTGTACTCCCACTGGCAATATATGAGGGTTGTTCCACATCCTCCCTAGCACATGGAATTGTCAGTTTCTCTTTTTTTAATTTAAGTCATTCTTATGTGCAGCGGTATCTCATTGAGGCTTTAATTTGCATTTCCCTAATGAATAATGATGTTCAGCATATTTTCCTGTGCTTAATAGCCATTCGTATATCTTTTGGAGAAATGGCCATGCACATCTTCTGCTTATGTTTTCATTAGGCTGCTTGTCTTCTTATTGTACAGTAAAAGTGGCTCATATATTCTGGATGCAATTTCTTTATCAGATATGTATTTTGAAATATTTTCTCCAGGCTTTGATTTGTCTTTTCATGTTCTTAACAGTATTTTTCTTTCTTTCTTTTTATTTTTCTTTTATTTATTTATTTATTTTTTTGTCTTTTGTCTTTTTCCGTGTCCGGCAACGGATCGCAACCCTCAGTGTTGCTCCCGCGCCTCGCTCAGCCAGTGAGCGGGAACCGGTCTGTATGTGGGATCCGAACCCTCGGGCGGGAGCGCCACCGCGCTTCCCAAGCGGCGCACTATCCAGTGCCCCACCGGGCCGGCCCTATTTTTCTTTTATTTTAACAGTGTTTTTCAAAGAGCAGAAGTTTTTAATTTGGGTGAAGTAGAAGCTATCAACTTTTTTTTTAATGGATCATGGTTTTTGTATCATATCTAAGAAATCTTTGCCTACTCAAGGCCACAAAGATTTTTTCCTATATTCTCTTATGGAAGTTTTATAGGTTTAGGTTTTACATTTAGTTCTATGATCTATTTTGAGTTAATTTTTGTGAATGGTGTGAGGTATAACCCAGGATAATGTTGACTTCTGGTATTTCCTACTGTGGAAGAGGCAGATCAATGAAACTTCATATCTCTGATAAGCATGTGCATGGTAACATTGTAACTGGTTGCAAAATCTGGTTAAGGTTCAATGCAGATGGTCAGGGAAGCTCTACCTCTGTCTGATTCCAGGGTTGCTTCCTTAAAAGTTAATCCTATGTTTAGCATCACTCTCCAGATGTCCCCAGTGATACCAGCACAAGTCCTGTCTTTAAGTGAAATGAGCTAGGTTCTCCCCAGTTACTAAGACACTACAGGTGGTTAGTTGCTCCAAGAAACAATTTTCTCTTAAGCCACTGAAGGAACATTCAGTGCAAAGTAAGGCATTAATTCTTAGCAATTTGGATTGAAATCTTAACCTTTCTAAATTCAGTCCTTCCTGAATGGCTTTTTTCAGACACCTTGTGATTCCATTCTCTCCCTCCTTTCCCCCTTAATCACTCTAACTCTGAAAGTTTAATTAAAGTCATTTAGATCTTGGTACCCTTAAAACTTCAAGGATAGGGGCCGGCCTGTGGCTCAAGGCCCCGGGCTCGGATCCCATATAGGGATGGCCGGTTCGCTCACTGGCTGAGCGTGGTGCTGACAACACCAAGTCAAGGGTTAAGATCCCCTTACCGGTCATCTTTAAAAAAAAAAAAAACTTCAAGGATAAAATCAGTGAGTGAAGAGGGTTGGGAAACCAGCACAGAGCTGTCAATTGGTGATGTGGCCAACTGAGGACATTTTAAGAAAGGCAACTACCATAACTATCGCATAACTCTATTAAAATAAAGAGGGACATTTAAATTACCGAACTCTCTGAGAAAAGAAAAAATCAGAAGAACATAATCTCAGAATAAAAAGTAGTCTTTCCCAAGAATCAACCAATGGTGATTTACTTGGACACAGGAAAGTATTCATACATTTGCTCCTAATTTTTCTAATTTCACTGCAGATTGGTGAAAACCTCACCCAAGACCACAGTTTGGGACTCAGACCATAAGAAGGTGTAATATGGGGGGGGGGGGGGGGGGGGGGGGGGGGGGGGGGGGGGGGGTAAGCCCTAAGGTATTTGGAGAAAGACTTTTTTCTCTCACTTGTTTGTAATATCTTTATTTAGTATTCCTTAAGATTCAAAGTCCTAGGCTTAGTGAGTATTCAAGTTTCCTGCCTGAGAGTAGCACTTGCAAATTTAAAGACAGGAGGAAGCTGAGTTGATAACTTTCCAGACCGTTCCCGTTCCACTGGCAGGCACCTGTGGCTTTCGTTTCTTTCTTGAACTGAAGAACGGAGGGAAGCCCACCCAAGCTGCCTTTCTTGGTCTGAATCCCTGGCCATTTTCAAGGTCCTTCCACTACCTCCCCTCTCCCAGGGTGTATGCGTTAGATCAAACATTCTTGGTAAACCCATCAGTGGCTTTTCATGACATTCGGGATACAGACCTAACTACCAACTCACCCTACCCTGCCATATGTGATCTAGCCAGTCTCTGCCTCTCCAACTTCCTCTCTCCTCTCTCCAGGAGACTCTGTGGACTCCGGCCACAGCTACTTGCCTTCAGCTTCTCCAAAGCTCCACGGCCCTGAATACTCTTGCCGCCTCTCCTTCTAGGCAACCTTCACTTTTTCAGGGAACCCCCCACCCAGCTGCATCAACACCCACGCTCCCTGCATCAACACCCACGCTCCCTTAGTGTTCTCTCACCTTGCATCCTGTGTTTTCTCTTTGTAGCAATTGTAACAATTGTGATTACTTGTATAATGTCTGGCTCTTCAAGGAGAATGTAAACTCCAAAAGATTAGGAAGCAAGTCTGTGTTGTTTGTCTTTATCTCCTAGGCTCCAGCACAGGCATGGCACCTAGTTGCTGCTCAATACGTTATTACTAAATGAAAAAAATGTTCTTTAGCACACATATACCAGGTGCTGTTCTAGGCAATTGATGTATAATAGTTGAAGGAAAAGCACAATAGAAAAAAAAAACTCACTGCCATTATGGAGTATCTGTTCTACTGGGGCAAGGATCTGCTAAATAAGATAAGTATGTTACATGGTGATAAGTGCTAAGGAGAAAAAAGTAAAGCAGGAAAGGGGGGCATGAGGCAGGATGTGGGCTGGTGCGTGACACTTTTAGATTGGGTGACCAGGGAAAATTTCACTGAGAATGTGACTTTTGAATAAAGACCTGAGGAAGGAAGGCAGCTGACAGCGTGTGTATCTGGGGAAAGAGCATTCCAGGCAGAGGGAACAGTAAGTGCGAAGGCCCTGAGGCCCTGAAGGCAGTAAAGTGTTCCAGGAGCAGCAGAGAAGCCATTTAATGAGGGGAAGGGAGTCAAAATGTAGTCTTTTAATCTGTCCCATGTATCCATGGAATCCTTTACACCAGACATTTCTTGGGGAGTGCTTCTAAACAGCATCTACACTAAAACCATGGGTTTCAAATTATTTTTTAAGTAGTAGAATCCTTCCTTCAAATAAAACATGAAAAGGAAGTTCAAGATAGGAAACAGAGGAGTGAGAAGGGGCTGTCAATTCTCACTTGTCCCCTCACCCCACACTGGTCCAAGGCAACGCCTTGGGGGAACATTTGTTCCCCACTCAGCTCAGGTTGAAAACCAGCACTCTAGAATCACAGAACTCTCTGCCTAGAGCTACACTGCTCTAGAGATCGCAGCTCCTCAGGTAGTTCCATCTGGCTCCTGTAACTGTGAGGAGACTTTTCAATGCACATTTACCTCCGACATCTGAAAGAAATTAGAGCCTCTATGTTATAATCACGTGGTGACCTGTGGGTCTGGTAAACTCCTATAAATAAATCCACTATTCTGGAACCTCCTTTTTCTTAAAAACACTTTAAAAACTTTCTTTTTTGAAAAGGTAACACAGGACAAAGATACAAAAAGATATACTAAAAAAAGTGAATCTCCTATGGATAAATTATGGTGTATTTGCAGTGGAATTCTACACACTTAAGCAAACAAACAAGAATGAACTATGGATGTAGGCATCAACGTGGTTAAATATCACAACTATGTTGAGCAAAAGGTGCCAGCCAGATGCAAGAGTGCATTCCATATGACTCATGTATATGACATCCATGAACAGCCAAACTAATCTTCGGTGACAGAAGTTGGAATAGTGGTTACCTGGGGGGGAGAGGAGTAACCCACTGGGAGGATGAAAATGCTCTACATCTTAATCCGGATGGAGGGTACAAGGGTGTAAATAGATGCACTGAGCTGCAAAGTGAAGATGTGCATTTCTTACTCTATGTAACTAATGATAATAAAGCTAATCTCCTTTCCACTACTGTGACTCCCTGCTATCCAGTTTTCCTCCCCAGAGGCTACTCCTCCAGCTGGGATTTCTTCTCTTTTTTTTTTTTTTTAAAGATGACTGATAAGGGGATCTTAACCCTTGACTTGGCGTTGTCAGCACCACGCTCAGCCAGTGAGCTAACCGGCCATCCCTATATGGGATCCGAACCCGGGGCCTTGGTGTTATCAGCACCACACTCTCCCGAGTGAGCCACGGGCCGGCCCCAGCTGGGATTTCTTAATCCTCCTTTTCTCTCAGTACCTTCACACCAGGGGCAGAGTCCTGGGAGCATGCCAGGCAGACACCAGGGCCAAGGCTGCACATGGCATGGCTGCATTGGGCCATGACTGTGTGCACGCCCCTTGGCTTTCTCTGGCCCCTCTGCCCTTGGGCTCCACACCTCCCGATCCTCCACCTCCTTCCTCCTCCCTCCTGTGGCAGGGAGGCTTGGCAGGTTGCTACTCTTGCTAAACAGTGTTGCTCTTCCTGGCCCTCCAGGTTGTGCTTGCCTGAAGAGAACATCTTGTGCTGATCACGCTTATCACTGACACATTCCCTCCCTCTATTATTTTCTCCCTTCTGATCCCTGGACTGATCCTAGGACTTCTAGCTCCCTGAGTGCTGAGTTTCAGTGAGTTTCCCTGGTTTCATGCACTGGTGTGCTTCCCTTTACGGGGACAGATGACCTGATAACAACCTACTTTGTGTCTTCATATAAACCGGGCTTAGGGTCTGGCTTATCTTCCCTCCACTCCCCACCCCAGCCCCCAACTTCTAGCACCATCCAATGACCCTGTCCCTCCCCCCACCTGGGCCTTCAGCTCTACGGTGCTGTTCCTTTCATCCTAACATCTGGGGTCTTCCCCCTACCATGCCTCCCCAGTGCCTGAGGACAGAGAGTCCTGTGTCACGTTGAAGTCAATTTGGCAAGCATTCTTGGAGTAGGACAGAAAATGAAGGGAACTACCTGTTTCTCACCTTCAAAAATCTAATGCGGGAGAAAGGGTGCACAACCCAGGCCCAGTTATAATGGCTCCCAACCCAATACCTTGTGTTGGTCCTTCCTAAGTGCCAGGCACTGATCTGCGTGCTTTCCAAACATTATGTCTCTGAATTTTCAAAACAACCCCAGGAGGAGAGTTATTAGCCCCATTTTGAAGACGAAGGAGCTGAAGCGCAATATTAGAACGCTTGCATGTGGTCGCCAGGATTTGAATAGCAAATTCCCTTGGGAAACGCCCTATTTATGCTCAGTGGGGATCTAAGGAGGAGTCAGCACGCGGGAGCTCGCCCCCGGCCTTGGGGGTATTTAGTTCTGCCACACCCTTTCTGCCTCGTTCCCTCCCGCGTCAGGGGCCTGGGGGTGGATTTCAGGCCAGCGTCTCGGCTGGAGGAAGGGACTTCAGGAAAGGCAGATACAAAGCTCCGCGTGGCAGAGGAGCAGAAGGACGTGGGGGAACCAGGGCCAAAGGAAGCCCTTCTGGTTCCCGGGGCATTGCCAGCCTCGAGGCGCTGCGAGTGGCGTGGTTGTTGCAAACCCCCGCGGCGCGCGCAAACTGCGTGGAACTACTTCCCCGGGGCAGCTTCGGGGCTGGGGTTCGGGCGACAGCCCCACGGGGCGGCCGTGCAGACCCGAAGACCGTTGTCGGCTCCCGGGCGCGGCCACGTGCACCCAGCCGGGCTCGCACGCTCCGC
>NW_007731307.1:125903-144599 GCF_000696425.1 Galeopterus variegatus | reverse complement strand
AGCCGGCCCCCTCCCCGCCGCCGGCCTCGGGCCGCCCCTGCGCGCCCCCTCCAGATCCGGCCCGCGGCTCCCCTCCCGGCCCCCCCAGCCCCACGCTCAAGTCCACAAGTCCGCCCGCTTCCTGCGCCCGCCGCGGCCCTTCCCGGGGCGCCGCCGCTGCCGCCGCCTGGTGAGCGAGGCAATCCGGCCCGGCCCGGGGTTTTCAGGGTTCCGGTGGGGGCGCCGGTTCCCTTCCCCGCTCCCTCTTCCAGTCCCCGAAAAGGGTGGGTAGGTGGGTGGTCGCCCGAGCGAAGTTTCTAGCGCTGGATTCCTGCGAAATTACGACGGCTCACCAGCTCCTGTGTTTTGCTGTTTCTCTCCCTTTTTCCTGCTCCCTGTCTCTTTCCTCCCCTTTCCCCCACTCCCCACTCCTTCAAAGGCCGAAAAGACAAGCGAAACCGGCCGCAGACGAAGGCTTTTGGGATTGTAGCGTCTGCACCTTCAGAAACAGCGCTGAAGCTTTTAAATGCAGCATCTGCGATGTGAGGAAAGGCACCTCCACCAGGTACTCGGAGATGTGATACCTTTTGTTAAAGGGTGGGGGAGAGGGTAGCGTGCCATACTTTTGCCCTCTTTCCAACTTGTTGATTACGGCCTTTTCTGCATTTGGGGGTGGGTGATATGTGTTTTGGGTTGTGTGTATTTCGCGTTGGGTGCAAAGCCTCGTGCTCACTAAATGATTTATGGCAGGGAATTTTTCCAGGTTTTCGTCCTATTTCAGACACTGTATTTATTCGACACTTGTATCCATTGGCTTTTTGGTATTGGCGTGGAAAGAGAAGAAGCAGGGCTGTTTACTATGGATTGTAGGACATTAGACCTTTGTATTTTCGCCATGTGCAGAATGGTTTTAATTTACTTGACCTGAATTATTATTTTTTTTCTCTGAAAAATTTTGGTGCTGGTATCACAGTAAGGCTGCTAGTGTTTTTCCAATCTTGAGCAGCAAATGTCTGTTATTTTCTTGCAGTTGGAAATGTTGGGGTTTGATAAAGAAAGTGCATTTTTTGGAAGGCTGAACTGTCAGGTTTTTTTTGATTAGCTTATGTAGTGGTGATGGAGGACGATTTTGCAAAATGGTGAAATGAATAGGATGACTATATTGAAGTTTGTGTTTAAAGCTTTATTATGATGAAAAGAGTGTTGGAAGAATTCCTTTCCATTTAGATAAAGGTAGTAAGCTGCATGTGGTATCAAAACGAGTTGAACTACTCTAGATTTAACATTTAGATATACTTGAATAAAATGTCAAGACTGATTTTGTAGTCTTCCAGTAATCTTTTAGCTTGTATCTGGAATTTGTTTCAGTGATGTCAGAGTTTGAAGTTAAACTATTCTTAGTGTCATTTAACGGACAGGCATTGGGGTGTGTGTGAAGGTGAGACAGAATGAGAGTTCTTGGTGGATCCTTTAGGACTTGAAGTTGATTGCCGAAGTCTCATTTAATCAGGTACTTGTTTTTGAATTGGTGGCATTCCAGTGACTGTGTAGTAGTAGTACTCCACAGATTCAACTGGTATTGTTCTTTGACTTAAATGAATGTGTCTTGTTAAGATTTCATTGCTTTATTTATACTTGGGACTAAATGGCATATTGGACAACCTAAAAGGATATAACTTTGGGATTAATTGGCCCAATTACAGGTAAGACAGCTCTGTGAATTCCACTTACTGAATAATGAGACCTTTGAATACAAATACTTAAGAACTATAAAAATATTTCCCATGAGTGTTTTTTTAAGTAAGTGTATGCCAGCTTTTTGTATTATCATAGGACATATTTATTTAAAATAAAAAACACACATCGGTGGTTTCACAGATTTTGTTTTGCTATCCAAAGTAGGGAATTCCGTCAAATGGCATGCAAGTTAAGAAATGTATTGGTTATTTAAAGCAATAGCGATTGTATATTTTTTATGAGTAATGTTTTTTACATGTAGAATCCCTCAGAGGCCAAACCTCTTTATTGTGGTTTTGGTTTGAGTATTACCGTAGATGATGTTGAAGTAAATGACTAGGAAACTCCTAAGAACTTGAGAACCTTACTGGTGAAGAGAAACTTAAACCATGTTCGGTTTACATTTGATTTATTGCTGGGAATAATTGTCTCATAATGAAATGCACTTTAGTTTCTACATGCATTTAAACAATCTGACTCATCAAATTTTTGGAAGCATGTGGAAGGACTTTAAAAAAATGTAAAAACTTTAAGAAAGTTTTTTCAGAGTCACAGATGATGACAGTGAAATTCAGTTTTTAAACAAATTTATTAGAATTTTTTTTAAATTTGTGTTTTCTTTTTTGGGGGAGGTGCAGCTGGCCAGTACTGGGATCTGAACCCTTGGAAATTTATTAAATTATTAATAATTAAAATATTTTAGAGTCTGTTCAGGAACAGGATACTCACCTACTGGCTTTAAGGGTCTTCATGTAATTTTTTTTTTTTTTTTTTTTAAAGATGACCGGTAAGGGGATCTTGGCTTGGTGTTGTCAGCACCACGCTCTCACAAGTGAGCTAACCAGCCATCTCTATATAGGGATCCGAACCTGTGGCCTTGGTTTTATCAGCACCACACTCTCCCCAGTGAGCCAAGGACTGGCCCATCTTCATGTAATTTCTTGATGTCTGTCAACAAGTAGGAGTAGGATTAGAACACAGATTTCACACATCTGAGGACATAAACTCATCAATTCATGATACTTTACTCTTACCTGGCCAAAGTTCATTTCAAAGTGGTTGTCAACATTCTGGTGTTTTAGGTCTGTTCAAAAGTCATCATTAATCAGAATGCAAATAACATTTTGGCTTTTCTACATTATAAACAGATACCATGTGGAGAAGTGAATTTGACAGGTTTTCATTGTGTACTATCCCTTGTATTATCTGTTGGTTAATTTGTGATGCTGGTTTTTTTCTTGGGCCTTTTTCTTTCTTTTTTTTTTTTTGTATCTCAAGTTTGGTATGAACTGGACGTTTTCTGTCACATATTAACTAGACTTGTATTGTTGGTAGTACAAAACTTGTTGGGTTTTGGATGCTGAGAAGTAGGCAAAATTTGTGATTTTAGAATAATTTGTTGACTGGCACAGAAATTGTGTTTAATTGCTCTGAGCTAGTGTTTTGTATTTTAACAGCCTTACCTAGTTGGCTAGCCAGTGGTTATTTTGGAATTTTTGATCATTCTTGTCATTATTGTCACCAGTCAACCAAGGAAACCATCTTTGAATTAGTGGTATTCCAGTAGGACACACAGACCTTTATTTGCCCTTTGAGGATAGAATTGGTACTCAGTTTGGTTAGGAAAATATTGCCATTTGTCCAAAGAGCAGGTATTAAATTACTAGGATGCTGAAGACTTTGGGAAGAGGAGGGGGGAATGTTAAAAGGTTGATAAGATGGGCCCAAATGTCCATAACTCAAGTCATAAACGCTCTATGAGGGGTACAGATAAAATGATATCAGAAGTCAGAGCAGTCTGGCTTGGGAAATCAATTTGAAGCATTCTCTCTCCTCCATTTCTTTTGGGCAAGTAGAATTGATTTCTGAAAAATCTGTCAACTTTTCACTACTATTTGCCATGTGTGTCAGATATTTTTAATTCTGCTTGTAGAATCGTGAAGTTGATTCAGAAAGAGATCTTTTTGGGCCGGCCCTGTGGCTCACTCGGGAGAGTGCGGTGATGATAACACCAAGGCCAGGGGTTCGGATCCCACATAGGGATGGCCGGTTAGCTCACTGGGTGAGCGTGGTGCTGACAACACCAGGTCAAGGGTTAAGATCCCCTTACCGGTCATCTTTTTAAAAAAAAAAAAGAAAGATCTTTTTTCCCCTTTTCTTTTGTAGCAGCATGGGGCAGAATGAAAGGAAGGTCAGAAGGTCCTAAGGAATATGTTAAGGGAAGAAGGAGGGGACACTTAACAGGCTACTTGGAGGTTCAGGGGACAGTAGAGGTCTATATTTTATATATGTTATCAATTATGTGTTGGTCTCTTTCGTTCTTTGATACTTCTTTTTCCAACTCTACTGTCCCACTATTTACCACTTGCTGGTTACTGTTTTTTTAAAAGCTTTATTGAGATATAATTTACACACCATAACATTCACCCACCGTAAGTGTGCAATTCAATGATTTCTAGTCATTTAAAGAGTTGTGCAGCCACCAGAATCTAGAGAACATTTCCATTGCATCAAATGGTTTCCTCATCATGCACATTCTTTTTTTTTTTTAAAAGATGACCGGTAAGGGGATCCCAACCCTTGACTTGGTGTTGTCAGCACCACGCTCAGCCAGTGAGCGAACCGGCAATCCCTATGTGGGATCCGAACCCGGGGCCTTGGTGTTATCAGCACCGCACTCTCCCGAGTGAGCCACGGGCCGGCCCCCTCATCATGCACATTCTGTGATATACTTTTAAATCTTTAACATAGCTTGGAGGAGTCATGGGCAGCTGGGAAGGTTGCTTCCCCACCATGCTGATGTACTCTAAGCCTTTCAGGGTAGAAAATAAAGGACTGTATGTTAAAGTGTGTGTGTAAAGTGGCAGATGGGTGGGGAAGAAACACTATCCCTTTCCTAGGTGATAACTAAAGTAGTATTTCCCATCCTGCTTTACCAGTTTCAAGAAAGAGGATACCAGCTTTTAAAGATGAAGGAAAAACACACCTACAAATGCATGAGTTTACTTAATTTATTCTGTTATGTTGAAGTTCTCAAGTGTTGGGCACAGTAACTTCCTAGACTTGGGATGTTAGATATATTTTCTGTGGTTTTGTTTTTTCTCTGAATGCAGTGTTATCTTTATTGTAAAATAAAAATTACTAAGACATTCCTGCATATTCTTGTTGCATATTCTACTATTTCTTTGATAGTAGAACTACATTTTTACCCTCAGCTAACTGCTTAAATCACACTCACTTGAAAAATTGGAAAATTTTTGCTTGAGATAATTACAGATTTAGAGCTTTTCTAGTGTTTTCTAATCTTTAACTCTTTAGATTTTATCAGTGTTGAATTGAAATCATGGTTTATTTGAATACTGCTCCTCTGAAAAGTTTACTGTTTTTAGAGCTTTTTTAGACATGTAGAAGTGAGGAAATTATTTCTGATGTGTAATAAGATGGTGTAGAAATCACTAACTTTTAAAAAAAGGTGATACTTAGGATATTGAAATGGAAGGGTTGCAGAAGCAGCTGTTTTGTGCGTAAAACATTTTCCTCGTTTGGGAACTCCCTGATTTTTTGCAGGTTGTTACTTTGGACTTTTTCCTCTACTTTATTTAGTTCATATATCCTGACAACTCATAAATCTCTTAAATGGTCATGAAGTATTTTAGAAATTTTATGGAAAACCACAACAAAAGAGCATCATCTTGTGAAGCTTTTCAGATAGGTAAACTGCCAGAAAGAAGAGGAGGTACCTACACTGGGGCAGAGCCAGGCCTCTCAGCCATGTTCCCTGGTAATCCACAACAGTGGTTTTGCTCCTTAGGTCTCATTAGTTTTGCTGTAGTGTTTGTCTTTCATAAAAATTCTCCATAAAATACATCAAAAAATTACCTCCCTCTTCCAAATCATCAAACCTTATCAAACCTTTCAACCTCAAAGCTGGTATAAAAACTGGTATAGTTTTAAAGATCACTCTTAACCCAGGAATGGAGTAATAATTTATTTTGTGTTTGCTGTTGCATTGGACGTACTGATTTATTGGTGCTGACTTGATCTTGTGTGTACTTGGTGACCTTAAAGTAAATTACCTGGGTAGTTGTGGTCATTTGACAAGTTTTTATTGAGCACACAGCCATCTGGGCTCTGGGTGTATGGTGGTGTAAAGACAGACAAGGTCCTTGTTCACACGGAGCTTTAAATTCTACGGGGAGGAAAAGAAAATAAACAAGTAAACAGAAAAATAAGATAATTTTGGCTAATGACAAGTGCTATGAAGAAATTAGAGCAGGATAAGGAACTACTGAGTGATGAGAACTGGGTGAAGTGACTGCTGTATACAGTGTTGAGATACACATTTACATTTTTGGGAAACAGTAATGCTGCTTTCTTTTGGAGCCAGGGGGATTGTTACATGGTTTACCTGTGACATTTAGCTCATTTGTTCGGGACTGTTTTTAGGGTGCGCAGGCTATTAAATTTTTCTTAGTTGAACGTTGTGGACTAAATCCAGGCCAGCTAGCTTTTTCTGTTAGTCATTAGGATGAGAGGTTATGAATGGATTTTTTTATGTATTCTTTATTCATACAGCATATATTTTATTGTGTACTTCAGTAAGTGCTGGAAAAATTCCAAGATTAAGAAAAACTTCCTCATGTAGCTGTAGTTTACCAAAATGGTTATCAGAACCAATTCAGTTCATTAGTACTTTAAGTGATGGTGGTAGTTCTCCAATGTCTCCTTCACAACTTGAGCTAGTACATTCCAGTCTTTCTGGCTCTCCTTTTCTCTTTTGCTACATCACCAATGCTTTTTCTCTTTGTGACATCTTCCTTTATACTCCCTTTAACTAGTGTTCCCCCTCCCTCCTACCCGGTTTTCCCTCTTTAAACTTTTTGAACTGTAGCATACACACAGGGAAGTGCACAAATTGTAAGTATAAAGGTTTGATGAACTTTCACAAAGTGAGCACACCTTTGGCTGTTTGTATACCGCCAACCCCCCATCCTGGCTTCTAACACTAGAGGTTAGTTTTGCTTGTTTTTGAACTTTATATGAGTGGAGCAATATGGTATGTATGCTTCTGAGTCTGGCTTCTTTCACTCATTGTTATTTTTGTAAGTTTCATCCATATTGTGTGCAGTTCTTGTTTATTTTGCCAGTGCTGTTTTATCCTAAGAATAGCTTAGAGCTCAACTTTTTACCAGCAGGTCCTTCCTTACACGTTCTAGAGAGAGGACCCCTCTTTACCCAGTGTTCATTAACTACGTACTTGAATAGTTGTCTCCTCCTGACAGTAGCATGAGTCCACACATCATTATGTGAAAGGAATGAAACCTGGTGTGTGAAGCTTTCTAGAGGACATAAAAGGGATCAACTTTTGCCTCTCATCAGTTGAACAATAGTTCATCAGTCATTTCTATTTCAAGGCATTGGTTAAACACATGGAAGATTTCTGCTTTAAGGAAACTTAAACTCATTGAGAAGATAAGAGTATAGAACAATAACCAGTGATGTGTAAAGCACCTGATGATGTGAAATGTCTTGGTAGGCCTGGAATGAGTGAGTACATGGTAGACACCATAAGTGCTTTTTAGAGGAGGTAGAGACATTCAGCCTCTGGGTCTTATGATTCTTGGGCGTGGGATTTGTTGTACAGGATACAAGCTATTTTGTTAGTTCCTCGCCCCGTTCTCACCCCATTTTTAACTGTCCCCCCTCTTTAGATGGTGTCATCCACACTTTTTCACTTCTTCCTACAGGCTGTTGATTCCCAGATACTGTATTAACCACCACTCACCAGCCCCATGCATGTGTGCATAGGACAAACAAATCCGGCTTCTTCCTGCGCATCTCCATTTAGATTAAAGGCAGTTCAAATCCCACAGGTTGAAAAGCAGAATTCATCTATCAGAGTTTTCTAAAATGTTGAACACAGCACTTCTGGTTCTTTTGTAACCTATCTCCTGGTTTTTTGTTGCCTTTAGGATAAAATCCAAATTATGGGTATCACAAAGGGCTTGTGATTTGGTACTTTACTATGCCTTTCTTTAGATTTTTTGGAAGCAGCCTGCCACAACCCCATCTCCCTTCCACACACAGCATGTGTGTGTTTTATACCATACTGCTTGGTGTTTTCCAAGCATGGACCATGATGTCTCACTTCCATACCTTCACATGCTTTTCCTTCCTTTTGTGTCCTGGCTGACTCCTGTTTGTCCTAGATGTTTCAGGAAGCCTTTTCATCCCCTTCTAATCATGCTTATCTCTGTCATAACACTTACACTGTATTTTTATATGATTTTCAATCTGTCTCCATTATGTTGTTACCTTTTTTGAGGGGAGGACCTTTTCTTTTTATCACTTTATTTTCCTGTGTCTGTTTTAGTGCTTGGCACTTGATAGGGTGTAGAATAAATGAAGACTGGTCGAAGGAGTTCCAGCTGAGCTCTAATAAATGTTCTTTCATATTAGGACTTTTGTCTTGTGTGTTTAATGTTATTGGATTAGGGGAAGGTTGTCTTTATGAAGTGTACCCTTAAAGTAGTATTCTTGTTTTTCTGATTTTGTTTTCTAAACAAGTACTAGAACTTAAACACAGAACTACAGTCTTGGAGGCTGTAGGCAGTGCATTTAAAGTACTTCTCGGAGTGGTTTTGAGGCTCAGAGTTTTGGCACAATTATGTAAACATTAACTGTGACATTTTCTTATCTTTTTTGATTGTTCATTTCGTAATTTCAGTAGCCAGAAATAGTGGAAAGTCTGATAATAAACCAGGGGATCAGTCATACCATATAACACCAATTTGTGGGAGTCATAGGTGTGATAAGGAACTAAATCTGTGTTTGTAAACTGGCACCTAAGGCAGTTTAAAAATGGTTCCAAACATTTTGAGTATTGTTGGAAATGTCATGTCCATTGTTCTGCTGTGTTAACATTCTATAACTTAATGGTTGCATCTTATATACTTCATAGTTGTATCTTTTTTTTTTTTTTTTTTTAAAGATGACTGGTAAGGGGATCTTAACCCTTGACTTGGTGTTGTCAGCACCATGCTCACCCAGTGAGCTAACCGGCCATCCCTATATGGGATCCGAACCCGTGGCCTTGGTGTTATCAGCACCACACTCTCCCGAGTGAGCCACGGGCTGGCCCCATAGTTGTATCTTGTACATCATGTATGTTAATTTTTAATTTTTTAATTAATTAGTGAATTTAGTTTTTATGTATGTATGTATGTACTTATTTTTTTTTTTAAAGATGACTGGTAAGGGGATCTTAACCCTTGACTTGGTGTTGTCAGCACCATGCTCACCCAGTGAGCTAACCGGCCATCCCTATATGGGATCCGAACCCGTGGCCTTGGTGTTATCAGCACCACACTCTCCCGAGTGAGCCACGGGCTGGCCCCATAGTTGTATCTTGTACATCATGTACACTACTATTCTGTTGAGTAATTTGGATTAATTACTTCTGTTTAAGTTGAAGTCTTGACTCATTCATTTCATTCATTTATTTAGCTGTATTTTTGGATCCATAAAATAATTGACATAGACTATGGTGCCAAAAATGAATTCTCAGTAAAGGCGATGCAAATAAACTACTGTATTACTCAGAAGTCATGAACAGTTGAAATTACAGGGTAAACAGCTGAAAATTCTATTTTTAAGTAGTATTAGATATTACTTTCCTTTTTTCTTCTTCCTCCACCAATTTAGAAAATTTGTTCAGATTATCTTGTGGTTGGGAAAAGAAACTAGCAGAAGGGATATGTAAAAAAACCATCTTTCTTGAAAATTTGTTCAAAAATTTTTTTTTAACAATTTAAGAGCATCAGCAATACAATTTCAGATGAAACTTTGATAGCCCTTAGGAGGGACAAGAAATTAAGGGTGATGTAAGATGCCATTTTCACCAGCGTGTTGGATGTATAACACAAACAGTGCATGGTGGTTTAGTCATAAGGAGAAAACAAGTCTGGTGACTGCTTTCTAAGAACATACCAGATTTCATAGGTAGGTTAGGAGGTTTATTAACTGCTCTCTTCATTCTTTTACAGAACTATAAGCATTGTTTTAATATCTTAAGTGCTATGAGAATGGTCAAAGTTGCAAGAAATAAGAATTCAGCTCAAGCTACCTTAAGCCATGTAAAAATAAAACAAAAGTTACTGGCCCACTTAGCTAGTAAAGAGAGGGATACCATTTGAACTTGAGAATCAAAGAAAGAACTGCAGGAATCAGGACTCCTGTCACTTGCTCAATCCTTGCATCATTTTTTGTTGCTTAAAGGTTAGGATACTGTGATTGACCAAGCCTAATTAATCTTTAGGGTCCCTTACTTGAAAAGGGAGATATGATACTAGGTGGATAGAAAGTAGCTACCATACTTTACTCCACCAGTGTAGTTGTTGGGTTAATACTTAGAATATATGTGCGGTTCTAATTTTGACCTACAAGCTCCTTGAAGGTGGGAGCTATATTTAGTTTATCTGGTATCATCCCAGTATCTTGTAAGTTATTTATAAGTTTGTTTTTACATGGATAAATGAAAGAAAGAATGTTAGTGAAGATTGGTAAAATCTAAAGGTACTGCTCTCCTGTTGGTTATTTTCTTTTATACATTGGGTCACTGATCCTTTGTTCTTTTTAATTTTAGTTATGACGGTAATACATACTTATTACAGAAAATTTGGGGACAAAACAAAAACATAAACAAAGTTCAACCATAATCCTCCCACCCAGAATTATTTTTATCTATTGAACAATTTAATTCATTGGACCACAAATATTTGAGTAACTACACTTCCAGGTGCTGTATTTTAAACATGCTATTTCATTGAATTTTCAAAACAATATAGGCAAAGTTTCATGTGAGAGTGGGAAAATCAGACTGTGTGTAATAGGAAACAAAATGAGTCTCTGATTTCAAAGACATGTATTCTGGCCTGTTGGTTGATGTGGTTCATTTTGGATTCTTTTCAGGTAGAAGTTTTGTGAATACTTCGTCGTTTTAGGATTCCTATTTGTACAAAATAAAGTTAGAATCTAGTTTTCTTTCTGGATTGTTTTGATTTGGGGGAGGACCAAAATACTGAATTCTTAATATCTGTAGCATAATTAACTTTGCCCAAGTCCTCCATTAAAGAACAATTTTGTATACAGTTATGCATCACTTGAGAAGTGTTGTTAGGCGATTCCGTGGTTGTCATCATAGAGTGTACTTACACAAACCTAGCTAGTATAGTCTACTATACACACCTAGGTTATATGGTGTAGCCTATTACTCCTAGGCTACAGATCTGTACAGCATGTTACTGTACTGAATACTGTAGGCTGTTTTAACACAATAGTATTTGTGTATCTATACATATCTTAACATAGAGAAAATGCAGTAAAAATATGGTAAAAAACAAAAAGGTAAAAAATGGTATAACCACGTAGGGGCTCTTACCATGAGTGGAGCTTGCAGGACTGGAAGTTGGTCTGGGTGAGTTGGTGAGTGAATATGAAGGTCTAGGACATTGTACAGTACTGTAGACTTTATTAACACTATACAGTTAGGCTATGCTGAATTTGTGGGGAAAAATAAATTTTTTCCTCCAATAATAAATTAACCTTAGGCTACTTAAATTTTTTAGTTTATAAACTTTTAAATTTTTTTTAGCTTTTGACTCTTGTAATAACACTTGGCTTAGAACACAGACACATTGTATAGCTGTACAAAAATAATTTCTTTCTTTTTTTTTTTTTAAAAAAGATGACCGGTAAGGGGATCTTAACCCTTGACTTGGTGTTGTCAGCACCACGCTCAGCCAGTGAGCGAACCGGCCATCCCTACATGGGATCCGAACCCGGGGCCTTGGTGTTATCAGCACCGCACTCTACCGAGTGAGCCACGGGCCGGCCCAAAAATAATTTTATATACTTATTCTATAAGCTTTTTTCCATTTTAAAAATGTTTCAGAACCCGGGGCCTTGGTGTTATCAGCACCGCACTCTACCGAGTGAGCCACGGGCTGGCCCAAAAATAATTTTATATACTTATTCTATAAGCTTTTTTCCATTTTAAAAATGTTTCAGTTTTTAAACTTTTTTGTTAAAATCTAAGACATAAATACACACATTAGCCTAGAACTTACACGGGGTCAGGACCATCAATATCACTGGCTTCCACCTCCACATCTTGTCTCACTGGAAGGTTTTCAGGGGGAATAACACATACGGACATATGGAGCTGTCATCTCCTAGGATAACAGTGCCTTCTTCTGTAATATCTCCTGAAAGACCTATCCAAGGCTGTTCTACAGTTATCCTTTTTTTTTTTAAACAAGTAGAAGGACTATACTCTAAAATAACAGTAAAAAGTATAGTATAGTAAATACGTAAACCAGTAACAGTCATTTATTATCATTATCAAGTATTATGTACTATACATAATTGTATGTGCCATACTTTTATGCGACTAGCAGTGCAGTAGGTTTGTTTACACCAGCATCACCACAAACACATGAGCAATGAGTTGTACTATGTTAATATGGCTGTGACTTCACTAGGTGATAGGAATATTTCAGCTCCATTGTAATCTTACGGGACCACCACTGTATGTACCATCATTGACCGAAAAGTCTTTAACTGAAAAGTATGTTGTTATGCAGTGCATGACTACAAGGAAACCCAGATTTAATGTTTTTATTCTAAGTTTGTTTAGAGTGATGGTTTTCAAACTTTAGCATACATCAGAATGACCTAGAAGGCTTATTGAAATGCAGATTGCTAGGTCCCAAAACCAGAGTTTCTGGTTAAGTAGTTTTGGTGTTTAGGGTTTGGGAATTTACATTTCTAACAAGTTCACAGGTAATGCTGATAACTGCTGGTCTGGGTATCAAACTTTTGAGAACTGCTGGTTTAGACGACCTTAAATCCTCCTAAAGAGAAGCCAGCCAAGCTTCCTAATGAAGGTGATTTTGACGTTATGGGAAAATTATGTGTTGGCATTTCAAAGTGAATTTAGAAGAAGTGATCCATATTCTAGGAACCATGTTTTTAGCCTAGATTTGGAATTGGAGGTGCTTCCTTAATTAATAAATACATTGTACAAAGTACAGTACTGGAATATTTATAAATTGCACCATACCAGCTAAACTTGTATCTTTTTTACATTCTAAAATCAGCTATTATCTTGCAGTATTAACACTTGGATTGAATTTCAGATATAATGTTCAAGGAAAAAAATCCTATTTCTTTGCATTGTACATTGGTGAGACGGAACCAGATCTTACAGTCAGTAAACCAATATTTCAATAAAAAGCTGGCAAGTAACATGAACATGTTATTCATAAAAGAACTACAAACTAAGTCAGTAAATATGAGAAATGTATAACCTTCCCGTTACTCAAAGAAGTGCAAAATAAGATAACATTTTTGGCAAATTAAATTTTAAAGATTAAAAAAATAATAATTTTCATGAGGCTGAGAAATAGGTATTCTCTTAAACGCTTGGTGGGTATGTAAATTAATTTAAATTTTCAGTATGGCAGTTAGTATCAAATACCTTTAAAATATTTGTGCCCTGTGACCCAGCAATATAACTTCTAGGAAATTTGTGTGACCTGCGCATAAAAACTTCTGTAAGTATACTAATGGCATCATTATTATAACAAAACAATGTAACATTACCTAAATAGGGATCAGTAGAGAGTTGTTAAAAATTATGGAATAGTCATGATGAAATATTTTGCAGCTGTTAAAAATATTTTTAGGTCTGTCATACATTGCTGGTGAGATGTAAAATGGTACATTCCACTCTGGAAAATAGTTTGGCAGTTTTTTTACAAAACTAACGTGTCCTTACCATGTGATCTAGCAGATGCACTCCTGGGCATTTATCACAGAGAAATGAGAACTTATGTTCACACAAAACCTGTTCATGGCTTTATTTATGATAGCCCAAAACTAGAAACAACCCAAATGTCCTTTACTAGGTAAATGGTACATTCACACTGTGGAATACTGTTTAGCAAGAAAAAGGAACAGACTATTGATACATAAAATAACTTGGTTGGATCTCAAGGACAATATAGAGTGAAAAAGGTCAGTCTTAAAAGGTCTCATGCTGTATGATGCCATTAACCTTCTTCTTATTGTTATTTTTTAAAACTTTTATTTGCATTTATTTTATGCTGAATTTATTCTCATGCCATGAATTTTTATTTCTTGAGTTTCTTCTGGAATATCTCTTTCTTCTGTGCAACATCTTCGTCTGGTTTAGTAACAGTTTGTTCCTTTTCAGTAAGGATCATCTCTATGTGGCAGTGGGGGCTCATGTGTGGGTTAATAGAACCATGTAGAACTACTGTAAGTGAGGCGGTTCATCTTGGGTACTTTGTTCATCTGGATATGCTCATTGACCAAAGAATCTACATCTAAACCCTTAAGTTCAGCATTACTCTCTGCATTTTTAAGAATGTGCAGCAAAAATTCAGCACTCTTTTTTTGGCCACTGGATCTGTGTCCAGCCCCACTGTTTGGCCTGGACACACCAACTCCACCATTGTAATACTGGAACAGTACACATTGCTTGTGTAAAGTTACGTCTTTCAGATACATGGTGGCTTTTCAGATATACATACCCTTGATGGCCTGGGTAGTTTCGTGGGTGTTCTTAAAGTGAGCACGAAGATTTGAACCTCCTGATTTGCATGATTTTGTGGGATTTTCTGCATCACCATTTTCATAAATCACCTTAGGCCTTTTAGGGAAAGAGTACCATTAACTTTTTTAAAATGACAAAATTGAGAACGAGAACAGGTTAGTGGTTGCCAGGGATTAGGGCTGGTGGCAGGAGAAAGGGGAGAAGGGTGGTCTTTGTGGTGATGAGGTAGATCTTTATTTCTGTTGTGGTAGTAATTAAGTGAATTTACGCATGTGATAAAATGGCATCCTGCATACACAGACATCGTACCAATGTCAGTTTCCTGGTTTTCACATTGTACTATAATGAAGGATATATATTGGGAGGAAACTGGGTAAAGATTACATGGATCTTCTGTGTACTGTTTTTGCAACTTCCTCTGAATCAATACTTATTTCAAAAAGTTAAGAAAATGTTTAGAAAGAATATGTAATGATACAGGAAAATGTTCATAAAGTATTAGAAAAAAGCAAGTTATAAAATGATAAAATATATGATCCTACTTTAATAATTTCATACCACTCAACCTAGTACACAAATCTAGAAGGAATGACTGATCAAAATATTAACTGCTTGGGCCGGCCCAGTGGCGCACTGCTACAGTGCGCCGCTTGGGAGCGCAGCGGCTCTCCGGCCGAGGATTCGGATCCTACATACAGACCGGCCGCTCACTGGCTGAGCGAGGTGCGGGCGCAACACCGAGGGTTGCGATCCCGTTGCTGGTCCCGGTCCGGTACGGGCGCGACACTGAGGGTTGCGATCCGTTGCCGGTCACGAAAAAAGACAAAAAGGAAAAAAAAAAGTTAACTGATTGATATGATGGATTCTTTTTTGTGCTTTTCTGTAATTTATGTAGTGGGTGTCTGGATGAATCTGTATAAATTATGTAGTTGAAAAAAGTTATAATAGGGAATTTTTAGAAAATTATCTAATTTGGGATATTGAAATTTAAATAAGTGAAACTTTTTGTGTTAAGGGATTTTAGAATTGTTTTTATTGATTATGCTAACTTAGTATTAAAATAACTATTAAGATTGGAAAGTTTTTGGATGTACGCTCTAAAACATGTATTTGTGAATTTAAAATTGGTTTGTGCTCTTTGTATTACAAGATATCCTATGAAGTTCTAAATCAGTGCTGTCCAAAATAAATATATTACAAGGCACTGTAATTTTAAACTTTGTAGTAGCCACAGGATGAAAGTAAAATAAGAAGCAGAGGAAATTAGTTTTAAGGATGTTTTATTTAACCAGTTATATCCTAAATATTATTTCAACATGTAACAAATATAAAATTATAGTGAAATATTTCACTTTAATTCTTCATATTAAGTCTTCGAAATCTGGTGTTTCATAATGACAGCACAATTCAGACTAGCCGCGTTTCAAGTGCTTGGTAACCACTTGTGGCTAGTGGCTACCATATTGGAGAGGAGTAGTAATAGTTGAAAGCCAAGGCTTTGGTGTCAGACCTAAGTTTGAGTAACACCAGCTCTGCCAAGTTTGCTAACCTTGTGACCTTGGACATATTCCTTGAACCTGTGGTTTAGTTTTTCATTTTCATTTGACCCTTGAACAACATGGGGATTAGGAGTGCTGGCTCCCTCTATAGTCATCAAAAATGTGATCTGTGTATAACTTTTGAATCCTCTTGAGTCCTCCAAAACTTAACTACAAAAGGCCTGCTGTTGACCAAAAGCCTTACTGATAAACATAAAGTGGATCAATAGCATATTTTGTGTATTATATACTGTATTCTTACAGTCAAATAAGCTAGAGAAAAGAAAATGTTATTAAGAAAATCATAAGGAAGAGAAAATACATTTACAGTACTGTACGGTATTTACTGAAAAAAATCCACATATAAGTGGATCTGTGCTGTTCAACCCATGTTTTTTCAAGGGTCAACTGTATGAGATATGGATAATAACTTCCTTATAGGGGAATTATAAGGATTAAATGAGTGAATATATGTAGTATACTTAGCACAGGATCTGGCACAGAATCATACCGTAAACGATATATGTTATACAGTGGTAATGTTATTCCAAGATATTATGTATTATATTGAATAATTATTCTAAAAGTTTGATTTCTTAATATTAGTGAATAAATATATAAGTGGTACATGAAGTAATCCTCATTTTCTGTAATTAGAATTAAAGTTTTGGACCCTAACTTTTAAATTATGACTGACTGAGTAGACAAATATTTGAGCACTCATGTGCAAAATACTGCACCAGGCAAGACTGGAAGTCTTAAGGTGGTATCCTCAAATACTGTCTATTTGCATAGCACTTCACATTTTGCCTGCCAGTGTTTAGTCTTTTTTTCCCCAGTGTAATACTCAAAGCAATCCTGAGAGATAGTTGTTATTCCGCCTTCCACAGTTGAAGAAGCTGAGGCTCAGAAAAGTAACTTACTTTTATACCCAGTTAGAAGAATAGAAGAAAGTTGATTTAATTAAATGGACAGATTAATATGGTACCAAAGTGTTTCAACTGCATTCTTTTAATTCTTTTCCTTCCACTTTTGCCATCTCAAGGGAGAACACATCACCCTTTTCCAGGACCATTTAAATTAGAGATGGACAATAATATAATGCCAGTTATAATACTTTGTTTAGAATTATCCTGAGATTATTAGCCTAATCAGATCACCTATAATATAAAAAGTTATCATGATCCTGTATAGATGAGGCAATTTGTTTTGCTTGTTGTGGTATTTTTCTTTATAAAGTTGAGTGTTTCTCATCCTGTCTCTTGGATACATATACCCATAAAAATGGGCCGAGAATGTGCAATATATGCTGAGTGTCTTAAAATCAAGATTCTTTGAAGTGCTGTTCGTTGCTTGACTTACTCAGAAAATTATACAATTCTTTGAAAGAACATTGCATGCCACCATTAAAATCACTGGTGACAGGCAGTGAGTTTGTGAATGATTGACTCTTTCAAGGCAGTGGTGCAGTGGAAGGCACTTAGCTCCTGGGCACAGTCACATGGAGCATATATCATTATGTGTTCAGGCTGTGTTCTAATATGTACATTCTGCTTTCACCATATTCATTGCTGGCTTTATTTCCAGTTCTCTTCCAATTAAAATATTGAAGAAGTCGCAGGGCATCCAGTTTGTTTCTGAGTACTATGGAACAAAATGTATGACAGTAAACTATCAGCTCATCTTGGCAAGTACTTTTGGTATGCACTATTAAACATATTTGTAAGAAGGGGAGTTATATTTTGGTGGTCAGAATGGGAGTGATGATAGTGTATGTATGATAGGTATGTAGAGTGTTCTTTGTTGGTTTTTGTTTTGTTTCCAGATTTTTTTTCCTTGGCTCAGCATGATTTGTCTGGCATTGCCTACCTCTTTCCCTATCCATCATTCTTTGCTGTAGATTGAGGACTATAAATCTTATACAAAGAACCCATCAGAATCCTATACGAAGAACTCACCATTTCTGATCTTTTTGAATCTTAGCAACGTGAGATTCTGCATTAGTTTTCTTGGTTTTAAGTTGAAAGGTGATTGTGAGGATTGTGGAACATGGCTAACCTGATTGACTTTTGGGATGAAATTTGATGCAATGTAATCATGTTTCAAAGATTTTCTATCTTGGAAGGGGGATCTCATGGCCTAGGATTGCTGAAAAGTTTCACTGTACAGTTTCTGCTACTGCAATTATGTTGTGAATAAAAGCTTTAAAATACCACATTATTGTAAGACAACTCATATATGTACAGATGTATATTCTAGGTTGGGATTTAAAATTGCATGTTCCAATTAAAATTTGAAATTCTCTGAAGTTCACAGAACTACATGATTTCTATGTCTTTTCTAGTTGTGATTTTTGTCAGTCTTGGCAATAAGATGACTTAAATATCACGATGTCAAATGATTTGTCCAAAATATATAGAGAAAATGGTTTATTTGTAAAGTGCCCTCCCATGATGTATAAATAGATATTAATGCATTTTGGGATCTCTGAATAGAAAAGCTTTATTAAAAATTTTTGGTAGTGGGCCGGCCCGGTGGCGCACTGGATAGTGCGCCGCTTGGGAAGCGCGGCGGCGCTCCCATCCGAGGGTTCGGATCCCACGTACAGACCGGCTCCTGCTCACTGGCTGAGCGGGACGCGGGAGCAGCGCCGAGGCTTGCGATCCCGTCGCCGGTCCCCGGTCCGGTACGGGGGCAACACTGAGGGTTGCGATCCGTTGCCGGACACGGAAAAAAGACAAAAAGACAAAAAAAAAAAAAAAAAAAAAAAAAAGATATACCATGCAAATGGAAACAAAAATG
>NW_007731307.1:83664-125830 GCF_000696425.1 Galeopterus variegatus | reverse complement strand
CGGGAGCAGCGCCGAGGCTTGCGATCCCGTCGCCGGGCCCCGGGCCGGTACGGGGGCAACACTGAGGGCTGCGATCCGTTGCCGGACACGGAAAAAAGACAAAAAGACAAAAAAAAAAAAAAAAAAAAAAAAAATTTTTTTTTTGGTAGTATTGTGTTTATGTATAGTTGAATAGTTCTCTTATTTAAGTTATAGTTAGTTTTTATTTTGAAATCCTTCATTTCAATATAATAAGGGCTAACAGATCCTTGCCCCTGATTTTCCCTTTCTAAGAAATTAAACTGCAAACTAACCAAAAACTACATTCAGTCAATCTCCTATTCAGGATCTCTAAGATAAGGGCTTCAGGATAGAACACCTGGTGTGGAATACAAGTGCATTTTTTTTTTTTTAAAGTATAAACAGGTGTACTACAGCCCAAGGGCTATTCTTACTTAGACCTTTGTTGTATTATTTAATTGAAAGAATGATACTAATACATTTGAAAACATTTTTATTACTGAAATAGAACTGAATCATGCCGCAAGGCAAGCTTGGTTCTGATAAAACAGGCATACATTGGATGTTTTTCATGTTTACTTAACATTTATTGAATATCAACTGGTTTGAGTGTGCTAAGTGCTCTAAGTGTAACACAGACCCGGAAGGAGCTTGGTTCATTAGGGCACAGGAAGAACATTGGGACACAGTTCATCAAAGGCTTCATCAGTGATCATGCACCCTACCCAGTGCTGATAAGGGCCAACATTTAATGGGCATTTAAAGTATAGCAGGCACTGTGCAAAGCCCATTTTGTGCTCATTTTGTGCAGTTTCTCATTTAATCCTTATAAGACTGTGATGTATGCATAGGTGTCCCCATTTTGCAGACAGGGAAATGAGGCTTAGAGATTATGTTCCCAAACTAAGTTTATATTAGCAGAGTTGCATTTGACTTGATCTTTTCCAACTAGGCAGGATTGCCTGTTAGTCTGTTTAGTCTTTTCTTCTGATAATGGCATTACCACCTACACATCTGTTCAATCTATAGACATGAATGTAGACACTCATCCATAGCATTCAGTCAGAAAGCGAATTATACCAATTTTATTCTTCTGGTATTCCTCGTGCTACTACCTTAATTTAGTTCCTCTTTATTTCATTTTTTATTTCAGTGTGAACTTAAATAATTGCAAGCCTCTGTTTCCCAGACCTCTACCTGTACCAGTGCAGTAGCCTTTAAACTGACCTCTTGAGTCTAGTCTCTTGTACTGCCCAGAAATATCTCTGGAAAATACATAGATCATGTAGCTTATGTGCTTAAAAACTTTGGGTGCTGCCTCATTGCCCATGGGGGTCTTGGCCTTCTTAGCATGCATTTTTTGTTTAAACTGTTTAGTGTTCCCTGAACATGTGCTTTTGTGCCACCATGCTGCCTGCCACATACACTTATAACTGCTTGAAGACTCTTATCTCTTGTTGTGACATGGTAAAGACCAGCTTCTGCTTCAAGGCCCAGCTCATGTTAACTCTTGGGAAACCTTCCTTGATTCTTTTCTTTTGTGATTATTGAAGTACTTTGTGCTATATCTCTAGCATAGCACACAATCATTTTGTACTGGAATTTCTTGTTTACATTTGTTAACCCAATTAATATTTGAAGCCCTTGGGCAGAGATAGTGACTTAACTGTTAAGTCTTCAGAGGCAAGGTCTTACTGAGCTGCTTTTGTATTTTTCAGTGTACCTTTTAGAGTGCAGTTCATTCTTCCGATCTCTTTTTTTTTTTTTTGTCTTTTTTGTGACCGGCTGCACCGCGCTCAGCCAGTGAGCGCACCGGCCATCCCCAGATAGGATCCGAACCCAAGGCGGGAGCGCTGCTGCACTCCCAGTGCCGCACTCTCCCGAGTGCGCCACGGGGTCGGCCCCTGATCTCTTATTTACAGTTTTCTTTTTAAAATAATTGTGTCATATGTTGGCTAACCCTCTTTGCAAATGGTATAGTCATTAAAAAAAATTAGAACACTAGGTAAATACCTTGGAAATACTGCCACACTAGTTTCCTTCCTTGCTTTAGTTTCTAATCTTACTCCTTGCACAGTCAATCTCTGTTGTTACTCTTAAGATAATTCCCTTGATTATCTACCTCCCTTTCAAGTTCTTACCTGCGTCTCTGCTCACAGCTGAGACAACAGTTGATTGCAAAATAGGATTCTTCTGAAGCACTGTCTGTTTTTAAAAGGTGATCCCTCTCAGGAGGGCTTGCAAAGAATGCCTGCCCCTGAAGTTCTCTTCTGCTATGTGCTTGCTGGCTAAAGGTTTTAGAAACAGCACCTAGAGGTGTCTAGATGCAGAATATGGCTTAAGGAGGCAAAGGTGGTATATTAGTCTGTTTTTGTTGCTTATAACAAAATACTTGGAACTGAGTGATTTATAAAGAAAATGGAATTTATTGCTTATAGTTTCTGAGACTGAGAAGTCCACAGTCCATCTGGTGGTGGCACCAGTGACCCAGGGTTCTCACATTGCAAGATGGTGGAAGCAGAGAGAGAGACAGACAGACAGACAGACTGACTCTCCTCTTTTAAAGCCCTCAGGACCATGCCCCTCACCACCTTTTTTAATCCATTCACAGCTCTACGGTTCTACAATCCTCTCCAATTACCGTAATAGAATTTCCCACTCTCTTAACAGTCTCAGTGTGGGCTAAGTTTCCAATACATAAAACTTGGGGAACACAAGTCAAGCTCCAATGAGTTTTGGGGGGACATGATTCAATCTGCTACATGTGGGTTAAAATCAACAAGGTCATGAAGTCTATGTTGTAGAGATTTTACAGTGGATTAGGATTCAGAATGGTTGAAATTCTCTTAGTGAATGCTTTTCAAGAGGTGGGCTAGACAATTTTTTGAACTGATTAATAATTTAGATACTAGAATTTTCTCTTCTTTTTCAGAGGTGAAGTTCTAGATGATCCTTCCCTTTCTTTCGGGTGGTGCTGTTTTATAAATGAAGCCTCTGAATTGTTTATTAGTATTTTCAGAACTCTTTGACCTAATAATGAGTTTCATAAGAAAAGACATATTTCTCCTGATTAATTGGAGTGTTTTGGTAAAAAGCAGATTTTTTACATTTTCAGTTAATTTGTTGGACATTAATTAGCACTTAAGTTTTAGAGCATGAACTTTCAGAATAAGTAATCAATGAAAGTGGACACTGATGCTGGTCTACAAAGTTGGTTTCTCAGTAGATATTACATAGAGACTTTTGTAATTTCAATATCTAGTTTAAAAAAATTTTTACAAACAGGAAATACTCTATACAAAAGTGAGGAAATATAATACACAGTGACCTGATTGAAATTTTCACTAATTTAACATTAGATTTAATCCTAATAGTTAAATCAACTAATGGTAACTCCATGAATCATTTTGATCCTCTTGTGTGGTTTTTTTTTTTAAAGATGACCGGTAAGGGGATCTCAACCCTTGACTTGGTGTTGTCAGCACCAGGCTCTCTGAAGTTGAAGTGAGCTAACCGGCCATCCTTATATAGGGATCTGAACCCATAGCCTTCGTGTTATCAGCACCGCACTCTCCTGAGTGAGCCACTGTCTGGCCCTCTCTTGTGGTTTTGGAAGATGTGTTTTCAGAATTAATTTTATTACCCTCATAACATGCTCACGGAACATTGGTATAAAGATAATGCTTTGCTTTTCTCAGTGACCAATAATAATCTTTTAAGGTTTACTTTTTTAGTTTAGGTATCACTGGTAGTTTATTTATGTTCTCAGGTTAATGATCTTGTCAAGTAAATAGGTCCTAATTATCTATTCCTGTTTCCCTATCATTTGTCCAGGCTAGGGTTTTGTATAAATAATGCTTTAGGAATGAGATTTTCTTTTCTTTCTTTCTTTCTTTTTTTTTTTTTAAGATGACCGGTAAGGGGATCTTAACCCTTGACTTGGTGTTGTCAGCACCACGCTCAGCCAGTGAGCTAACCAGCCATCCCTATATGGGATCCGAACCTGTGGCCCTGGTGCCATCAGCACCGCACTCTCCCGAGTGAGCCACAGGCCAGCCCAAGGAATGAGATTTTCATTTGTAATTTTTGTTTAGCTATCTTGTGTATAAAGTGAAATTCAAATTTACAGTAGTTTTTATTGTTCTCTGACTTCTCAGCAATAGACAGTGTGATGAAGTGGAAAACTCTTTAAACTCTAGCATAATGACAAATATGTCTTGTATATTTTTGTGTAGGTCTCTTTTCATTTTAACTTTTCTAATCCTAGTGCTAATGAATCAGACTTTAAAACCTACCTGGATTGTAGATTTTGTTTTTAAGAAAGTAAGATATGTGGTGGTCTTGTGTTTATTTATATTTTCTTTTCTGTGAAGAATAGGCTTTTGGATTGATGGGTTCTATACATCTGTCATGTATAGATGAATCAGAAGTTTTTTATAGTTCTGTGTGTGAGGATATAATTTGGCCTTCAGATTAGCAGAATGTTCGCATTAAGTTGTGGGATTCTTTTTATTGTCTACAAATGAACACATTTTTAATTCTTACTACAGGCTGTACAGTTGTCTTTGTATCCTTGGGAGTTGGTTCCAGGACCTCCTCTAGATACCAAAATCAGGATGCTCAAGTCCCTGATATAAAATGGCATAGTATTTGCGTGTAACTGATGCACATCCTCCCGTATACTTGGTCATCTCTAGATTACTTATAATACCTAATACAGTGTAAGTGCTATGTAAATAGTGTTATACTTGTATTGTTTAGGGAATAATGACAAGAAAAGAAAAGTTTGTACGTGTTTAGTATAGATGCAATTTTTTAAAAAATATTTTTGATCCGTGGTTGGTTGAATCCAGGGGTTTAGAACCCACAGATACAGAGAGCCAACTGTATTTAGAATCAGAGAAAGCAAGGCTTGTTGACCTTTTCTGCTTCTGCTTCTGTTCTGCATACATCACTGTTAGCAGCCAATTTCCAGTTGTCTTACATGATTTGGAATTTTCTCATCTTTTATTGGGGTAGGGGCAGCCTTCCCTCCCTGCCCTGGGGTTCCCCTATCCTGCTCTATTTACCTTGATAGCTGACTGACACACTACAAACTTTACTTATTTATCTAACTCCTCTGGTAGGAGTATCAGCTCCTTGTTCACAGCCACTCCCCAAAGCCTAGAAGGAGTCAAACACAGCAGGTGCTCAGATACTGTTGAACTGTTAACTACTCCACGGGCTAAATGACCCTTCCACATATTTGAGGGTGGGGCTTGGTGAGTGCAGAAAGAAGAGTGATGGAGGCAGCATGTAGTCCTGCAGCTGCATCCTCACATTAGGCATGGGGAGGTCAGGGTTTCTCTCTAGGAGCAGCCCTGGTGTCGTGCAGCCATGAATGGGCCGTCCCATCAGGATACTGGCTGACCTTCCCCACTATGCTCCCTAGCAGCATCTAGCAGCATCATGTGCCCTTTGGCCTGAAACCCACAGGCAAGTGGTGAACAGCAACAGCAGTGGCCAGTCCCCTGGAATTTCTTCTTCTAGGCCTAAAATTCATTTTAATCATTTGTTTTAACCTTTTCATCATCTCTCTTTTCCCTTCTCCCAGAAAGCAAGTGAACAAACAAAAACATCCAAAACCCAAACCCTAGAGTTAAACAGAAAAAAAGTTTTCTGGCAAAGGAAGTTCATTTACTTTTCTTTCCTTACCTCTGATCTTTCAAGAGTCATGTTACACCTCTCCTTGTGTCCTGCCCAGGAGAACTTTCAGATGATAGGAAGCAAGAAAGAATTAACTAGATAGTTGACTTTTGAGTAAACTCAGGTTGTCTGACAAACTTCTGGACCAGATACTGGTGTGAAGATAAGGAAGAATAGGATTACTATACTGTTGGGAATATGGAAAATAACATAATGACTCCAAAATACATGAAGCTGTATTCTTACATTGATGTTCACTTCCAGTCATCACAAAGACCACTTTATTCCTTAGTAGAACCCTAGTAGTATGGGTTCTTTCTGAAGAGATCTATGTTATAATTTATGTGATGTGTTTTGCATGTGGGTATAATGGTAATGATGGTATCAATCTAACTTTATGGCTAAAGTGTGAGAATCTAGTGCCAATTAAAATTACTCAGAGCACTTTGAAATACTTATAAGCTAGAGGGAAAATAGTTTACTATACAAAAATATGACTTATTCATAGCATTTCTAGAATATATCCTCAAATAGTACTGAATAACTAGGTTTTATTTCCTGATTTTAAAGATGATAAACAGTAAAACTTGTCTAAAGTAGATTTTATAGACTAGTGTGTAATTTCTGTGTTACTTAGCTCTATATTATTTAAGAAAAACCAAAAAGTGTTATATGAAACAGGATAATAATCACAGCATTTGCCATCATTAATCTTTTTTAGCTTTATTAAAGTATAATTGACAGATAAGAAACTTCGCATTTAAAATATAATCTGGAAAACCACCACAGAAATTATAATGATAACATCTGTTGCCCCTAAAAGTTTTCTCTTGGTAATTTTTCGTTGTTCCTTTCTTTCCCTGGGCAGCCACCAATGTGCTTTCTGTTACTATAGATTAGTTTGCATTTTCACGAATTTTATGTAAAGGTAATCATACAGTTTTAGCTTTATATATGTGTATATATGTATGTTTTTCCTTTCTTTGGTCTGGCTTCTTTCTATCACTGTGCTTATTTTGAGATTAAGAAAACTCTTAAAAAGCTTTCTTGTTGGTAATTTCTCCTTGTTCCTTTCTGTCCCTTGGCAGCCACTAATAAGCTTTCTGTCACTATAGATTGCATTTTCTTGTATATATATGTAAGCATACAGTATATATATTCAGTGCATCCCAACAAAAATCCCAGTATGCCTTTTATGTAGAAATTGACAAGCTAGTTCTAAAATTTTTATGGAAATGCAAAGGACCTAGAACAGCCAAAAAAACTTTGAAAAAGAACAAATATATATACATTTGAATATATATGTTTATTTGAAATATATATATTTCATATGTATATAACAATATATTCTTTCTTTGGTCCGACTTCTATAACCATGCTTAATTTGAGATTAATTTGTATTTTTCCTTTTTATTGCTGAATAATATTCCACTGTATGGATAGTCTACAATTTGTCTATCCATTCACCTGTTGATGAAATATGAGTTGTGTCCAGTTTCTGGCTGTTATAAGTAAAAAGGACTCTGTACATTCCTGAGTAAGTCTTTGTGTGGACATAACACTTTCACTTCTCTTGAGGTATGTTTTAACCTTTTAAGAAACTGCCAAAGTGTTTCTCAAAGTGGTTATATCACTTGAAACTCCCACCAGTACTGTATGAGAGTTCCAATCAGTCTTTTTAATTTTAGGTTTATAGCTGGTGTCTGGTATCTCATTACTCTGTGTGTGTATTTTTATTTTTTAAAGTTTTTAAATTTTTTGGTGGCTGGCTGGTACAGGGTTCAAACCCTGGACCTTGGTGTTATTGGCACCACACTCTAGCCAACTGAGCTAACCAGCCAGCCCTCATTGCAGTTTTAACTTGTGTCTCCCTAACAATTAAGGATGTTGAGCATGTATTAATGTGCTTATTAGCCGTCTGTATGTTCTAAGTATCTGCTCATATCGTTTACTGATTTTTTAAAATTTGGTTGTTTGACTTACTGTTGAATTGTGAGAGTTCTATATTCCAGATTCAGATATGTTTTAAGAGTGTCTTGAAGAGCAGACTCACTAATTTTGATGAGGTCCAGTTTATTATTATTATTATTATTATTTTATTTTTATTTTTTTAAAGATGACTGGCAAGGGGATCTTAACCCTTGACTTGGTGGTGTCAACACCACGCTCTCCCAAGTGAGCTACCGGCCATCCTTATATAGGGATCCGAACCCATGGCCTTGGTGTTATCAGCACCATACTCTCCTGAGTGAGCCATGGGCTGGCCCTCAGTTTATTATTTTTCATAACTCTTTTTGTGTCATATTTAAGAAATCTTTGCCAGGCCTAAGGTTAGTAAGATTTACTCATAGCTTTACTTTTCAGCAGATTTATAAGTTGTTATATTTAAGACTTTGATCCATTTTGAGTTAATGTTTAAATACAAATTTGTAAGCGTGAGGTAAGTTTTCTTTTTTTATGTATGGCTGTTCATTTGTTCAGCACCATTTATTGAAATGATTGTACTTTCCTCATTTGAATTGCCTTGAGATCTTTGATGAAAATCAGTGGACTATGTATGTGTGGGTCTATCTCTTTGTCTTTCCTTACACCAGTATGGAGGTCTTGATTAATGTAGTTTAATAATAAGTCTTGAAATCAGGGAGTGTAAGACCTTCAACTTTGTTCTTTTTCAAAGTGATTTTGGCTGTTATAGGTCCTTTGCATTTCCATAAAAATTTTAGAATTTGCTTGTCAATTTCTACATAAAAGGCTGCTGGGATTTTTGTTGGGATGCACTGAATCTATAGATAAATTTGGGAAAAATTGATAATCCTAAAGATTGGACTAGTATTTCAATCCATGAACATGGTATATTTCTGTACTTGTTTAGGTCTTCCCTCAGCAGTGTTTTGTGGTATTTCAATCTACAGGCCTTTTGCATATCTTTTGTCAAATTTATCATTATTTCTTTTTTTTTAATGCTGTGTAAATGTTACTACTTTACAGTTTTAAATTTCTGGTTGTTTGTAGCTAGTTTATAGAAATATAGATTATTTTTGTGTATCTTCTATCCTGTAATGTTGCTAAAATTATCTATTCTAGTAGTGTGTGTGTACACACACGTGTGCTCCATAGAATTTTCTCCATAGATGATCTTGTCTGAATTAAGACAGTTTTGTCTTCCTTTCTGGTTTGGATGCCTTTTATTTCTTTTACTTGCCTTTTGTGTTGACTAAAACCATGTTGAATAGAAGTTTTAAGAGTGGATGTAGGGCCAACCCCGTGGCTCACTCGGGAGAGTGCAGCACTGGGAGCGCAGCGGCGCTCCCACCGCGGGTTCGGATCCTATATAGGGATGGCCAGTGCGCTCACTGGCTGAGCGCGGTGCGGGCGACACCAAGCCAAGGGTTGCAATCCCCTTACCGGTCACAAAACTGGGGGGAAAAAAAAAAGTGGATGTACTCATTATTCCAGATTTGAGGGTGGCAGGGATTAAGCATTCATTCTTTCACTGTTAAGTATGAGTTTAGCTATAGTTTTTTTGTAGTTTTAGGGAGTTCCTTTCTATTTCAATCTGCGGAGAGTCTTTATTAAGGAATAGAAGTTGGGTTTTGTCAGATTTTTTTTCCTCCTGCATTTATTAAGACAGCCATAGAGTTTTTCATATATAACACTGAATTGTATTGGTTGATTTTGGAATTTTTTTTTTCCTTTTTGTCTTTTTTTTTTTTCCATGACCGGTAACAGGATCGCAACCCTCGGTGTTGCGCCCGCACTGCGACCGGCAATGGGATCGCAACCCTCGGTGTTGTGCCCGCACCGCGCTCAGCCAGCGAGCAGACCGGTCTCTATATGGGATCCGAACCCTCGGCGGGAGCGCCGCCACGCTCTCAAGCGCCGCACTCTATCGAGTGCGCCACCGCGCCGGCCCCTTGATTTTGGAATTTTAAACCAACTTGGCATTCCTGGGATAAATCTCACTTTGTCATAATGTGTATTCTCATGGTGATAATCCACGTTGGATTATTTTGTTAAGAATATTTGCATCTGTGTTCATGAAGGACGTTGGTCTGTAGATTTTCTTACCTTGTAAAATTTTTTGTCTGGTTTTATACTCAGGGTAGTATAGGTCTTCTAGAATGATAGAATGAGTTAGAAAATGTTCACTTTTCTTCAATTTTCTGAAAGAGTTTGTATAGAATTGGTATTATTTCTTCCTTAAATGTTTGGTAGAATTCACCAGTGAAGCCATCTGGGCCTAGGGGAATATTTTTCTTTATAGGTAGATTTTAACTACAAATTGAATTTCTTTAAAATATGTAGGAATATTCTGATTATTTCTTCTTTAGTGAGCTTTGGCAATTTGTACCTTTCAAGAAATTTAGGATTTGCCCATTTTATTGAAATGAAGTTGTTTGTAAAATATTCCCTTATTAGATACCTATAGACTTTGTGGAGATTAAACCTCTCTCATTCTTTATGGGTAATTTCTGTCTTCTTTATCTTGATGAATCTGTTTAATAAGAATTGTATTGATCCCACACTTTTTATTTCACTGCTTTTCTCTTTGTTTCTGTTTTGTATTTCATTGACTTGTGGTCTGATCTGTTTTATATCTTTCCTTTTGCATATTTTGAGTTTCATTTGCTTGTCTAATTTTTAGTTTCTTAAGGAGTAAGACCTTTCTCTTTTTTCAAGTGTAGGTATTCGGTGGTATAAATTTCCCTCTCAATTCCTACATTAGTTGCAACCCACAAATTTTGATTATTGTATTTTCATTTTTATTTAGTCTAAAACACTTTATCATTTTACTTTTAATTTTTTTTGTCTGATGTGTTATTTGGAATTGTTACTTAGTTTCCAGATATGTGAGGATATTCCAGATGTCCTTCTGTTTTTGCTTTCTCATTTAACTTAATTATGATTAGCTTTTTTATTAGGTGCATAAGCTTTTGGAATTTTTATGTCTTCTTGATGAATTGACCCCTTTATCATTATGAAATAATTCTCTGTCCCTGGTAATATCATTTGCTCTGAAATGTGCTTTGTCTCATTAATATAGACACTTCAGCTTTCTTTTTACTAGTGTCAGCATGGTTTTAGCTTTCCCCATGTTTGTGTTTTTTATATTGAAATGGGTTTCTTATAGGCAGTATATAGTTGGGTTTTGTTTTTCTAAGCAAACATCACAATCTCTGCCTTTTAATTGTGATGTTTAGACCATTCACATTTAATGTGCTTATTGATATGATTGGTTTTAAATGTTATCTTGCTGTTTTTCTATTTTCCCCACCCATTCTTTGTTTCTCTTTTCTCTTCTTTGGCTTAATTGGGTTTTTAAAAATCCATGTTATGTTCTCTATTAACCTATTAGCTATAACATGAGTTATTTTAGTTGTTGCTTTAGTGTACATATTTAACGTAACACAATCTACTTTCAAGTGAACTATACTTCTTCACACTTTGTAGTAGTACAATGTCCCATTCTTTCTCCTGGCTTTTGTGCTGTTATTGTCATACATTTACTTCTACTTATGTTATAATCCCCCACAATATATGTATTGTTAAATTTTGGCTTTAAGTTGTCAGTTACCTTTTAAACAAATTTTTTAAATATTACAAAAGAAATCTTTTATATTTTCCCACATATTTACCACTTTGGGTGCTCTTCATTCCTTTGTATAGATGCACATTTCCAACTGGTAATATTTCCTATTGCTGATGGGACTTTTAATAGTTCTTACAGTGCAGATCTACTGGTGATTTTTTTTTTTTTTAATGTTTCAAGCTTTTATTTTGCCCCTTTTCTGGTAATAGCTATATTAAGACATAATTAAGATATAATTCACATATCATACAGTTCATCCATTTAAAGTGTGCATTTCAGTGATGTTTAGTATATTCACAGAGTTATGAACCATTTCCACATTTCATCACCCCCACAAGAAATCTTCCTTTTAGCCATCAGCTCCTAGCTATCTCCTGCTTCTTGACCCCTTCCCCCTACCTCCAGTACTAGGGAGCCTCTAATATACCTTCTCTAAAGATTTGCCTAATCTGGGTACTTTATATAAATGGAATCATACAATATGTAGTCATTTGTGACTGGCTTCTTTCATTAATGTAAGGTTACCAGTCAGTACTTCATTCTTGTTTATGGCTTAATAATATTCCGTTGCATAGATTCATTCATCAGTTGATGGACATTTGCATTGTTGCACATTTGGGCTGTTAAATAATGCTGCTGTGAACATTCATGTATGCATTTTTGTGTGTATGTATGTTTTCATTTTCCTTGTGTATACCTCAGGTAGTGGAATTGCTGGGTCAAAGAGTAACTATGTTTAACCTTTTGAGAAACCGCCCCACTTTCCAAAGTAGCTGTACCATTTTATATTTCCACCAACAGTGTGTGAGGCTTCCAATGTCTTGCCCTTGTTTCAAAAGATATTTCCAGTGCGTGTAAAATTTTAGGTTGTTTTTTCTTTTAGTTACCTTAAGGATGTTGCTTTATTGTCTTCAGGGTTACCTCATTTCAGCCGAGCAATCTGCTATCATCTTTGTACTTGTACAGAATGTGTCTTTAGTTTTCTGTGATTGCTTTTAAGATTTCTCTTCATTACTGGTTTTTAGCAATTTGATTATGATGGGCTTTGGCATAGTTTTCTTCATGTTTCTTGTGCTTGGGGTTTGTTGAGCAGCATTTTGCTTACTTAAAGCTTATGCCTATTAGGAAATAAATAAAGATAATTTTACGAAATGAGTGTTAAATTCATATTCGAAGTAAGAAATATGCCGTAGCATATATCGCTGAGAAAAGCTGGAATCCTTTAAATTGCCATTGGTAAATACTGCTTTTTCCTCCTCAAAAAAATTCTTTAAAACAGGCTTGGAGATTATTTTACGTAGCCATTACATACAAGAAAACTAAAATCCAGTGAGGTTAAGTGATTGGCCCAAGGTCATGGAGCAGGTTAATAGTAGTAGATCCTGGACTAGACTCCTAGCTTAGCCTTGATCTCTTCCCATCAAACTTACCACTCTTTGACAAACCAAGCAGTAGGAAGATGAGTAGGGATATTGCTTTGGACGCTATGAGAGAGTGTGACCACTACAGTATTCTATATTTTAGGATTTCTTTACCTCTGAGATAGAGACAGAAATGGTGTGTCTCATTCCCCTTCATTTCCCCATTATCCATCTTTCTCTGTCTTTCAGAACTATGACAGACTCATGTACTTCAGAATGAAATAAGAACTGTCTCTTCTCCATTTCCAGCTCTTCATTTCTCCATACAGACACGTCAGTGAAATATTCCCTGTTGCAGTCTGTAAACAATAACTACCTCAGACCTCCAGTGCTTATATGTTATCTTAGGAAGTCTGTGACTTGGTTTGGCTTGCTGTTCTCAAACAGTGGTTTGCTTGAGAGCTGAACTTTTTATTTGGATGAGGGGCTTCAGGTTTGAACTTGCTTTCTCTTGACATATGTTTCTGTTCTGCCCACGTGATTTCCCCCAGTGGGAAGTATGTATGAGTATGGGTTGGTGATTTGAAGTTACCATCTGTATCGCATCCGTAGCACTTCTTTTCCCTTTGTAAGATTTCCTTTGTTTTTAGAATCTTTTCATATTGACTATTCTTCTTGATGGCTTTCTTTGTAGATAATTGTGAAGCACCTGGACCATTTTGGCAGAGGTGGAATGGCTTTAAATGTCTTTGTTCTCTTTGAAGCTTATCTGATTGGTTGTACATTCCTATGCATTAGAAACAGATTGTCTAGTAATATGGAACATCCAGTCATCGTATCTTACAGAGTTCAGGTTTGATGAAGCTGGTTATATGAGGCTCTTAGAAGGCCATTTAGAAGTGCATGATGAGAGAAATAGAAAATTGGAGTTTTACAGTATTTTACAGAAAATATTAAGAAAAAAAATTTGAGAATTTATTTTAAAGTCAGGTTTATTGAAGTATTTATATATAGTAAGATTAATCCTTTTTGACCTATAGCCTGTGTTTTTTTTGGTTTTTTTTTTTTTTTTTTTTTTTTTTTTTTTTTTTTGCCGGCTGGTTGGTAGAGGGATCAAATACTGGATCCTCACTGTTACCAGCACCACACTTTGTGAACTTTTATGAACTTAAGTCTTGTAATGACAACAAAGAAAAATATTCCCCGAAAGTACCATTTTGCATTGTCACCAGCAGAATGAATTCCAATTTCTGTGCATCATTCTCAGTACTTGGTGTTGCCAGATTGTTGTTTTTAATAGCTGTCATTGTAGGTGTGCAGTGGTAGCTCATTGTAGTTTTAATTTTCATTTCCTTGATGTCTAATGATAAGCATTTTTTCATGTGCCTGTGTAAGTCATCCATGTATTTCTTTGGTGAAGTGAGTTTAGATTTTTTTGCCCATTTTATAATTGTGTTGCTTCCTTATTATTGAGCTTTTAAAGTTTTTCATATATTGTGGATAACAGTTCTTAATCAGGTATGTGTTTCGAAAATTTTTTCTCATAGTCTTTCATTTTCTTACTAGTGTCTTTTTTTTTTAACTAGTGTCTTTTGAAGAACAGAAACAATTTTTATGAAATGTAATATATCAATTTTTAAAAATAATGATGATAAGTAAATTAAAGAAATAAGAAAAATAAATAAAACACCCTAACTGGGGCCAGCCCTGTGGCTCACTCGGGAGAGTGCGGTGCTGGGAGCGCTGAGGCCACGGGTTCGGATCCTATATAGGGATGGCCGGTGTGCTCACTGGCTGAGCATGGTGCAGACCACACGGTGTGGAGGGTTGCAATCCCCTTACTGGTCAAAAAAAAAAAAAAAAACCACAAAAAACCAAAACACCCTAACTGTTCTGCAACATCTTAGAATAAAATAAAATAATTAATTAAAAAATAAACTAATACATAATTTTTTTTTCATTTATGGCTTATTTTTATGTTGGAAGAAGTCTTTGCTTAAACCAGAGTGATAAAGATTTTCTCTTTATGTTTTCTTAGAAGTTTTATAATAAAGTTTGATTTTTTACATTTAGGTCTGTGATCCAATTTAATTCTTGTGTATAGAGGAAAGTATGGATTGAGATTTTAATTTTTGCACATGGATATCCCATTTTTTCTACACCATTTGTTGAAAAGACTCTTTTCTTCCACCGGATTACATTGGCATCTTTGTCAAAAGTCTGTTGACCAAAAATGTGTATGTATTTCTGGACTGTCTGTTTTGTCCCGTTGATTCTTTGTGTCTGACCTTTCACCAGTACAACATTGTCTTGAATGCTGTAAATAATCAAGGTAAATCAAGAAGTCAGGTAGCCTTAGTCCTTCAGATTGGTACTTTTTTTTCCCCCAAAATTGTTTTGCTTTTTTTTTAGGTCCTCTGTTTTTCTGTATGAATTTTAGAATCAGCATGTCAATTTCTATGAAACTTCGTGATTTTTGACAGGATCACATCGAGTCTATAGATCAGCGCTGTCCACTAGAACTTTCTGTAATGGAAATGTTCTTCTACATTTACACTCTTCAGTGTATGGTAATCACTAACTATATATGACTATTGATGACTTAAAGTGTGGCGAGAGTGAGGAAATAAATTTTAAAGTTTATTTGATTTTAATTAAATTCAAATATAGATGCATGTCTCTAAGTGGGTGTTGGACAGCATAACTATAGATCATTTTGAGGCAATTTGCTTCTTTAACAGTATTGAGTCTTCCAACCCACAAATGTGGTGTATTTCCCTATTTAGTTAAGTTTTTGATTCTCTCATTGATGTTTTATAGATTGCAGCACACAGATCTTGTGCATCTTTTGTTAGATTTGTCCCTGAGCATTTAATGTTTTGGGATGCTATTGTAAATGGTATATTTTCTTCATTTTAATTTCCAACTGTTCATTGCTAGTATGTAGAAATAAAGTTGAACTTTGAATACCTGTATTGACTTTGTATCCTGTGACCTTGCTAATTTTACTTATTTTAGTAATTTTTTGTAGGTTTTTGAGATTTTCTGCATAGACAATTGTATAAAATTTTAGTAAAGACAGTTTTATTTCTTTCTTTTCAGTCTGTATTTCTTCCCCTTACTACATGGGCTAGGACCACCAGTACAGTGTTGGCTATAAGTCTTAGTTTGCTGTGCTTTAAAAGTCATCACTATGAGTGGATGTTGAATTTTATTATTGCTTTTACTGTGTCTATTGAGATGATCATATAGTTTTTCTTTAATCTGTTGCTGTGGTGATTTATATTGATTTTTCAAATATTTAGCCAACTTTATTCATGGTGTCCCATTTGGTCATCATATATTATCCTTTTTATATATTGCTGGGTTCAGTTTACTAATAAATTGGATTTGTGTTCTTGAAAGAGATTTGTCTGTAGTTATCTTGCATAGTCTTTGTCTAGTTTTGGTGTTCTGATAATGGTGACCTTATAACATTGAGGTGAGAAGTGTTCCACTACCTTCTCCTTCGTAGAGATTGTGTAGAAATCTTTCTTTCTTAAAATGAAAAGCCACTGTGGCCTTGGGGATGGGGGGTTGTTTTAATTGTTGAAGGGTTTATGCCAGAAATGGGTTTATTTCATAGACATAGGTCTATTTATGTTATCTATTTCTTCCTAAGTGAGCTTTGGCAGTTCGGAAAAATTCTTTGAGAGACACATTGCATCTAAGCTGTCAACCATAAATAAGTATAGAATTGTTTATAATTTCTTCCTTCTTATCCTTAAATGTCTATAAGACTTGTAGTGAGTCTCCTCTTTCATTCCTGATACAGAGAGTTTATAACTTTTTTCTTGATTTATTATGCTATCCCTTTTAAAACTTAAGTAAAAAATAATAATGGTTTAAACTAATAGAAAAGCAAGCACCAAAAAAGTAATGT
This sequence comes from Galeopterus variegatus, assembly GCF_000696425.1. Taxonomy (NCBI): domain Eukaryota; kingdom Metazoa; phylum Chordata; class Mammalia; order Dermoptera; family Cynocephalidae; genus Galeopterus; species Galeopterus variegatus. The sequence continues at coordinate 109,272 of NW_007731307.1, read as the reverse complement.
AGGATATCCATATGCTCACCACGTAATATTAATAAATGTTAATGTCTTTCCACATTTTTTTAGATAGCTTCAATTAAAATTTTTTAAGCAGTGAACATTTAGCAGTTTGTTAAAAACACCTCTTCTCTGACTCTTCCCTCAGTGCCTTTTCTAACCACTGTTATTGAAATTGATATACATCATTCTTATGTATTTCTTCCTATTTTTGGTAACTGTATGAATCCATCACCAATAATATATGTATCTCTTTTTCCCTTTGGAAAATCTACGTAAATGGTGTACTGTACATATCCTTTTGCATCTTGGTTTTTTTTTTTTTTCCCACCCACCATTGTTTGAGATACAGTCATGGTATGCAAATTTTAACAGTTGTATAGTATTTTGTTGCGTAAAATACAGCTTGCCCGTTCTTCAGCTGAATAATAGATTGCTTCTACTTTTCTCTATTACAAATAGAACTGTTGTGAGCATGTTTGTAAATGTCTTCTTGTGACAAGTAGTTAAGGTTTGTTTTTTTTTAGGTTAGAGACTTTTAAATGGAGTTGCTGAAAGGTAGGATGTGGGCTTCTTCAGCGTTAACAATTATCAAATTGTTCTCCATAGTATTTTTCCCAACAGCAGAATTCCTGTTTTCCTACATGATACCAACATTTGGGGTTATCAGATTTACATGGGGGGCTGGAATTATAGGGTGGGAAATGGTATTTTATTGTTTTAATATACATTTCCCTTATCAAGAAGGTTAAATGTGGTTTTTCCCTGTGTTCGTGAGGTATTTAAAATCCTTCTAAATTAATTAACTATGCTTTGAAATGTTGAAGGGTTTTAATTTTCTGTGGTATACTTCCCTAAGTTATAATTTTGACTTTGGCATTCCTTTCTCTTGGTCCTTTATAGTCTTTTCTCTTTTTTATCCTTTATTTTTACTTATCTGTTTAGTTCAGGGAGCAAAAAGACTGGAGTGTGTACTCACTTTTTCTTTCTGTTGTTTTAGATATCAGGTCATGTTACAGTTTTTCAGATGGCTCCTTTATAGCTACTTCTTTTTTTTCCCTTTTTTTGTCTTTTTTCGTGTCCGGCAACGGATCGCAACCCTCAGTGTCGCGCCCGTACCGGATCCTCAGCGGGAGCGCCGCCACGCTCCCAAGTGGCGCACTGTAGCAGTGCGCCACCGGGCCGGCCCTATAGCTACTTCTTTCTTAGAAATCCCCACCTCCAGTTCTTCTTTTTCTGGTAGCTCTTCATTCCATTTGAAGACCAAATGGGGTGCCATCATGAGGTTCAAGGGGGCTACTCTTTGCAGCCTATGCGTGGGTATAATAGATCAAGATGAAGTCAGGCTTCCAACAGACTGGAGTATAAGCAGAATGGCAGTTTACTGTGATACTTCTTTCTGCTAATCAGAATGCTCAGGTTATCCTATCAGACCCCCTTTGTTACATGTCAGAGCCCTGAGAAGCTAGATTAGTGATTTGAACTTGCCTGGTAAATCTGGAATTCAGAAGGTGAGATATGTGTACATTGTGTGCTTTATAAAAGTCTTGAAGGCATGGCTCCATCTATACCACACTGTAGAAAATAACTTCTGATTGATGAGATTGTCTTTGTCCTCGGAAAACTTCAAATCCACCTCCAGAGATTGTTTTATGCAGTGTGGTATGAAAATTAAGAGCTGAATTTCTTTTCTACCCCCTTTTTTCTCTGGTTTTTAGGAATCAATAGTTAATGATTGATTTTTGTTCACAGCATGTCTTAGGTCTACTGCTGTTCAGGAAAAGGTTTCTGCCCATAAAAAGAACAATATGTTGCAGGACTTAAACATAATTCAGCTTCAGAATCTTTGTTGTATTGGTATTCCATAGAAGTACAATCAGTAGACTTTATTCAGATTATTCCTTTTTACCTGTCACCGTGTGTGTGCACACACGTGTGGGCGCATGTATGTGTGCATGCTCATAGTTAATTTTATGTAATGTTACTACATGTGTAGTTTGTGTGACCACCATTACAATCAAGATAAAGAATAGTCCCATCACAAGAGTCCTTCATGCTGTTCCTTTATAGCCATAGTCACTGGGCACTGGACTGATTGATATATATATATATATATATTTTTTTTTTGAACTTATCGATAAGACTAGAATATGGGTGCTATGTTAGAAATTTCTAAACATTATGTTTTAAATGGGAAACTGTTACTCTTTTGAGTTTCTTTTAATCCTATGTACAATTTATGCTTGTAAACATAACCTATTGTCTATTAGCAAATAAGGAATAAGATGTGAGAATATTCTGGAAAATTAGCCTGTGTGTTAAAAGTTGTAGAAGATTGCATTGTTAAACTTTTCATTTTAATAGCTTTATTGCAGTATAATTTATGTACTATATAAATTGCATCAAACAGTTCAATGATTTTTAGTGCAGCACCACACTCTCCTGAGTGAGCCACGGGCCGGCCCAATTAAGGTTTTTTTTAAAAGATGACCAGTAAGGGGACCTTAACCGTTGGCTTGGTGTTGTCGCTCTCCCAAGTGAGCTAACTGGCCCAATCCCTACATAGGGATCTGAACCCATGGCCTTGGTGTTATCAGCACCACACTCTCCTGAGTGAGCCACGGGCCGGCCCAATTAAGGTTTTTTTTAAAAGATGACCAGTAAGGGGACCTTAACCGTTGGCTTGGTGTTGTCGCTCTCCCAAGTGAGCTAACTGGCCCAATCCCTACATAGGGATCTGAACCCATGGCCTTGGTGTTATCAGCACCACACTCTCCTGAGTGAGCCACGGGCCGGCCCAATTAAGGTTTTTTTTAAAAGATGACCAGTAAGGGGACCTTAACCGTTGGCTTGGTGTTGTCGCTCTCCCAAGTGAGCTAACTGGCCCAATCCCTACATAGGGATCTGAACCTGTGGCCTTGGTGTTATCAGCACCACACTCTCCTGAGTGAGCCACGGGCCAGCCCCCATAGTCGTTTTTAAAACACCTACATCATCCGCAAAAGTTCCCTCATGCCTGTTTGTAATCAGTTCTCTCTCCCTAGGCAACCATTGATCTGCTTGTAGTGTATGGAAATTTCGTGTCTGTGAAACTTATATAATCTTTGAGTCTGGCCTCTTTCAGCTTAGTGTTTTTGAGGTTTGTCTGCCTCATTGCATTATCACTACTTCATTTCTTTTTGTTGCTGAGTAGTGTTTATTGCATGCATAAGCCACATTTTCTGTATTCACTAGTTCATGGATGTCAGGATTGTTTCCAGTGTGTTACTCTTTTGAGTAATGCTGCCATAAACATTTGTGTAGAAGTCTTTGTGTGGACATGTCTTTTTGTTTCTCTTGAGTACATACCTGGGAGTAGATGGCTGATGGCTGAGTTGTATAGTAATTGTTCGTTTAACATTTTAAGAAACTGCCAAACTTTTCCAGAGTGGTTGTACCATTTTATATTACCTAAAACAACATGTGAGGGTTTCAGTTTCTCCATTTCCTTACCAGCACTTAGTATAGTCTTTTTTATTATGTATGGTCAGTGAGTGGGTGTATTGTGAAACCTCATTGTGGTTTTAATTTGCATGTCTCAAGTGACTAATAATGTTTAGCATCTTTTCTTGTGCTTATTAGCCATTTGTAAATCTTCTTTGGTCAAGTGACTATTCAAATATTTTGCCCATTTAAAAAACTGAGTTTTCTTTTTATTGAGTTGTAAAGAATACATTGTATAGTCTGGATATTCATCTTTTATCAGATATATGTACCTTTTAATTTTCTTATTGATGTCTTTTGAAGAGCAAAATTTTTGTTTTTCATGAAGTCTGCTGTGACCTGAATGTTTGTGTCTTTCCAAAATTCATATATATGTTGAAATCTAATCTCCAATGTGTTTGGTATTAAAAAGTGAGTTTGTTGGGAGGTGATTAGGTCATGAATGGGATTAATGTCCTTGTAAAAAGGCCCGAGGGAGCTGATTTGCTCCTTTCTCATGTGCAGATACCAGATCTGCTGGTGTCTTGATTTGGGACTCTCCAGCCTCCAGAACTGTGAGCAATCATCAATTTCTGTTTTTTATAAATTATTCAGTCGAAGGTATTTTGTTGCAGCAGCCCAAGTGGACTGAGACAGTCCAATTTATATATTTTTTCCTTCTTATAGGAGTAGATTTTTTAAGAAGGCAATTTTACCTGTGAAAGAAGCATGTATATATATAGTATGAGCCTTTTTTAGTCTGTTTCTAAAACCATGTTGGGATGCATCCCTGATTTTTTTCTTGGCTTTTAGTTTTCTTACTCAACAGTGAAAAAACTATTTCATTGCATGTCTGTGTAACTAACAATGAAAAACAATTTATAATTTCTATATTTTGTTCCATGACCTTCTGGATGTATTACTAGTCTTGTGTGAAAAATTTTGTTTTCATATTACTTTATAGTAAAAAAAGCAATAAGTATTCTCAGCCTAGTCCTGCTCAGGGCATTTTCTTGAAGAGCAAGTAATTAAGCTTGATTAAGGTACACAGTATATGTGTTTTATAACTAATGCCAAATGCCGTCTGATTATTAGAAATGCAAGCTAGTGGGGAACTCATGTCTCCATTTGAGGTCTGTTGCCTGTCCTTATATTGTACAGAACTAATAGAAAAAATTAAAAAGCTCTTTAATTTCTTCTTCTGCAACTTTTTAATATAGTCTTTACTGTTACAATTTAAGCCTTTTTGCAATTGCCATTTGGAGGTTAAAGGACCACAGTGTAATTCTGGATTGAGAGCTGCCAAATTTTTGTCATCTTTTTCTTTCCCTTTATAAGTGATATACCTTAATTTTGTCTTGGTTTGCCATCAGCTCACTAATAATAAATTATCAAAGTGCAGGGTAGATCTTGAGTACATACTATTAAAGAAAATCTGTTAAAGGAAGGAATAAAAAATGTACACTAAGTTATGGCATTAGGGTTGGATTTCTTTTATCATCTTCATATGCAAAAGGTAGTGCAACGATAACATTTAATTGGAAGTGAACCTCTCATTGGATTTCAAGATGGGTACAAGTTAAAGAGGTGATTTGAGTACTTTTTCTGTATCCTTTTCACTTCTATGCATCAACCATCTTTCATGAATCTCTTCTTTGCAAAACTGTCCTGCCTTTTGGGCAGTGTATAAAAATGTATGGACCACATGTCATATAAGCGACTCTGATAATGAAGATCAGAAGCTGCAGGGGCCTACATCACATTTCAGCTGGGATAGGGTAATACAGACTAGAGAGTTATCTTAGTGCCTTTATAGCAAAATACCTGAGACCGGGCAATTTATAAAGAACAGGAATTTATTTTCTCATAGTTCTGGAGGCTGGGATGTCCAAGATCAAGGCACCAGCATATTGTGTTTGGTGAGGAGGGTTACTCTGTGCTTCTGGCCTTGTTGCTGTGTCCTCTCATGGCAGAAGGTGGAAGGGCAAAAAGGCATAGCTAATTTCCCACTGCCCTTCTATGAGGCAGTGATCCCATACTGATTAGTATAGGGTTGAGGCCCTCATGAACTAATCACCTCCTAAAGTCCCCCACCTCTTAATACTGCTGCATTGGGGATTAAAGTTGAACATGAATTTTGTAGGGGACACACACATTCAAACCTTAGCAGGAGTATACATTTTCTAAAGCATATGCATATTATTGCCTGCAAAAGCTACACATTTCTCTTGCTAAAAAGTAAAACGACTTATTTAAACTAGGTGGTAAGATGGAGGAAAAGTTAATTGGAATTTCATTGGTACTTCACAGAAAAGCTTCTCAAATGAGTGAATTCTGTGAAAGAGAAAGTGTGTGTGGCATTTGTAGTGTTGGTGGAGCAACATGTGAAGTTCTTGTGCAAGATCATTCCCATCAGAAAATTAGCTATGCCTTTTTGGAAGGTGTCTCCTTTGTTTTGCATTGTACACAGTTAGGTGGAGGTTCATCTTATAGATGGAGCACTTGCTTCTTGCCGACGTTTAACTTAACACAATTTTCCCCCCAGCAAAGTTGATACACAGAAATGCTAATGTGGAATATATGGAAAATGTTTTAATGAGTATGTTATAATCTTTTAAACATCTACTGTCATGGAGTTTGCCTGAAATGGACTTCGAGTAAGCTATTTCAATTCTATGGTAATGAATCCTGCAGAGTTAACTACAGGCTTTCGGTTAGGCTACAGTTAGCAAAGCAGCGTGTAGCTTTATATAGGTAGTCTGATCTTGTCCTGTCACCAACCATAGTTTAATAAACTGAATGGATCATTCCCCCACCCCCAAGCTGATTTGGATGATCAATTACAAACCAGAAAGCACGTTTTGCAGACTCTTGAAGAAATGTGGATATAGCAGGTGACTGGACTTAACCTCCCTCCTTTAGTTTTTTTCCCCAAGCTTGATAGGTTTTGCTCTCCTTAGCTATATTTTCAGTGTAAGGTTTAATTAGGTTTTATTAACAACATTTACTGCTAATGATGCATTTTATTTTTCTGTTTTTGAAGAGTGATCTCTGATACTCTTTGTTTGCCAGTGTCTTTGAGAGTGGGGAGGGGGAGGGTATTTTGGGAAGGAGGGTGTTTGGTGAAGGAATGCTGATTTGACCAGGAAACTTCGGCTCTGCCACCTTATCTCTAGGCTGCTCTACTTTACATAGGCATAATGTGCATAAAAAGGTAAATCTGCTAACAAATACTGCAATTCCATTTGGTGCAATATAAAAAAAAAGTTGAATTATTTATTCTCTTTTTGGTATCATTAGTATGGCTGTGTAAGGATTGATTAGAACTGTTCTGAATATTTTGAGACTGATAAGAACGAACCAACCTGTACACATTTTTTGAGGTGAGGCTATTGACTGGCCAGCGAACTCACAAGTGTAGGTAATGTGCTATATGAGGGGCAAATTTTCACTAACACTGCAAGGATCTCTAGCCCAATGAGTGGAGTTTGATAGCAATCATTGCTACAAATTATAATGGGGAAAAAGAAAGAGTGAACCAGTCTCACTTTCACCTCCCTGTAGATCTTGGCCTTTAATGTTTCTGAGGTGCATCTGTGTAGTCCTGGTCACCTATGAAATGGTTTCATGGGGTATTTTTAAATATTAGTTTCCAGAGATTAACACTGAGATGACTTCTCATCACATATATGAATTGTCAGAGTCATTCTTAATCTTTGCTGTTTGTTGGTCTAGAATGTGTCCTCTGGGCTAAAGTTGATTGCTCACTTTGCTGTTTGTTGGTCTAGAATGTGTCCTCTGGGCTAAAGTTGATTGCTCACTTTGCTGTTTGTTGGTCTAGAATGTGTCCTCTGGGCTAAAGTTGATTGCTCACTTTGCTGTTTGTTGGTCTAGAATGTGTCCTCTGGGCTAAAGTTGATTGCTCATTCTCCTTATATATAAAATGTACTTAGATTTGTGTTCAAGATGTCTATATGGTTTAGGGTATAGTTTCAAATCTCTTAATAGCTCATAGCAAAAGATAAGTAAAAAACGCTATTAAAAACTACAGTATAGGGCCGAGCCCGTGGCGCACTCGGGAGAGTGCGGCGCTGGGAGTGTGCCAGTGCTCCCGCCGAGGGCTCGGATCCTATATAGGGATGGCCGGTGCGCTCACTGGCTGAGCGTGGTGCGGCTGGTCTCAAAAAGGACAAAAACAAACAAACAAAAAAAACCCTACAGTATAGATAATGAAAATAAATAACTGTTTGAGCTAAGTAAATTTAAACTTTGCTTATTCCTTCTGGTAAAGCAAAGGTGTAAATGAGGTATAAGATATATTATTAAAGTTGAGTTTGTAAAATATCTTCTTACAAAAGCCTTAAAGATGGAAGTTTTATTTTTAACTTTATCTTTTTAATTACTACGAAGTTGAATATTGGTTAGATGTTAGCACATTAGAGAATATCCCTCCTGATAGTAACGACATTCTCTTACTGACTAGAACAATGTCAATAGTACAGTAAACAAATTAGTGTTTTCAGACTTTAAAAAGTCAACACTGAAATACAACTAGATAAGCCAAGTTGTACCGCCATGTATTCAAGTGGGTGTAAATGCTGAGTTTGGGAAGCATTGCAAAGTAATGCTTTTTCTTCCCCATCATTGGTACTGCTAGTTATTACTCAAGGAAGACAGCCATTGTCTCTTTTTTGAAGGTGGGTACTGTGGAATGAAAAAAGGATGGCTAGTGAACTGAAAGGATGTGCCCAGGAAACCGTGGGCTCAGTGTGGGCTCTGCCCTGAGCACCATGTAGGACTTGGGGCAAGTCACCTAAACTTTCCCTGGTTTTTGTTTTCTGATCTATGAAATGAAAGGCTCAGACTTACTAGATCTCAGCAGTGCTTTCCAGCTGCAAATCTTCTAATTTGTGCATTGTGATTTTTTTTTAAAGTTTTGTTTTCAGTAAGTACATCATCTGATATGCTTAGCAGTTAAATTATTTGTAAATATTTTATAGATTGTGGAAAATAGCATACTTTTGCTTTTTCTCTCTCATCTGATAGGAAAGTGTAACAGTGGAAGTTCCTTACCTTTTACTAGCTTTCAGGTAAGAGCACAAACCTCAGCTTGAGTTAATTGAACATCTCAAATTGGAAAATTTGAAATCCAGAATTCTCCAAAATCTGAAACTTTTTGAGCACCAACATGATGCTCAAAGGAAATGCTCATCGGAGAAGTTCAGATTTTTGGATTAGAGTTGCCCAACCAGTATGTGTAATGCAAATATTCAAAAATGTGAAAAAATCCAAAACACCAGTGATCCCAAGCATTTCATATAAGGGGGATACTCAACCTGTATGAGGGTACTTCAAAAAATTCATGGAAAGATTTGTATTGTCTTTTATTCTGCTTCCACGAACTTTCCAAAGTACTCATAGTACCTACTGTGTTCAGTACCAAGATAACTGCAAAGACAGAGTTCTTATACCTAACAGCCTTTTTTAACCAGTTCTGAGAGAATTAAGCCCTATTGCCCCAAGACGTCCATTGTAGGTGGTCAGTTTCCTTTTCCCCTATGCAGTCAGAATGGTACTAGTTGTATAAATCCTTGGGAGAATTGAGAAAATAATCACTCAAATGATGCTTTGGTGTTCTGTGAAAGGCTGTGGATCTCGAAAAGTACAGTCATGTGATCAATTCTCGTGAATTTGCGAAAATAAAACTGGCTGCAAAGATGTTCCCTGTACTTGAGACATCATCACCTGGCATATGCTTTTAGTTTCTCAGTAACCCTCATACTTAGTGAACTCCTATGTAGTCCTTACTATCTCTGGTGATAATGTGCTTTGGCTGCCAGAATTATCTGGAGTTCTCCACATTTACTCATTCATCTCTCACCTTACATATACGTTCCCCTCTGTTAGGTATGTTTCCTTTGTTCACCTGAACAAAGTTCATTGAACTTGAAGACTCCCTAGTCATTCCTTTTTTGAGGCCCTTACTCATCTACCAGCACAAAGTTGGTATTCCCTCTTTTGTGCTGCAGTACCTAGGCTTACAATCATTATCATTCACATTTAATAACGATATTTTACAGAATTGTCTCACCACTCCTATTCCTATCCATCCCTAAAGAACAAGGATTGTTAGGTTTGTCGACATCTAATGTGTATTGGTTGAATTGTTGAATGGTTTATTTACACTCCTCGCTAGGTAATGGTAGTAAGATTTTGCTGTAGTAACAGTAGCAGTGTATCTGGGCGCACCAAACAGCAGAACACCTTGGTCTACATGGAGATAAAAATACAATCTTGGCTTCATTAACACCACATTCAAACCAACTGAATCCATAACCACAGCCTGACAGGAGCAAAAAACCATTAAAACCTGTTGTGAGTGATGTAAGACTGTAATACTTCACGTACCAGGTATGTGGTTAGTTGCAGAGAATGAGCCAGCATGGTATTTAAAAGAATAAATAAATAGAACTTCAAGGGAGGTGGGTACCCAGAGGACCTAAGTGAGGCCTGCATTGTCACTAGCTAGTGTCTTAAAAAGTTACTACCATCTCTGGGCCTCTCATATTACATTCTCATTTGTGAAATTGTTGTTTTGAGAGAATTTCTTGAGAATATATATAAACGTGTTGAAAGTGAGAAAGCAACAAAATAAACATGTGAAATGTAGTGAAACCTAAAAAATTTTGCATTGTTGAGAGGTTTCTAGATATCACTTCTCTTGTCAGTGAAAGAGACTAATAAATAAAGCCTGGCATATAGTGGATGTTCAGTAAATATTTGTTGTCAGTCAAAGAAGTGAGACGTCAGGATATAATTAACAATAGTGGCATTACAGGTTGAATTGGGGCCCACAAAGAGAAGTCTAGGCAAAGGTGCCTCTGAAGAATGTTTAGAAGAGCCAGTGCTACATGGGAACAGACACAGTGCTTTGTGGGAACCCATACTGATACTATTGAGGAAGGGAATGGTGTAAGCAGTGACAGTGGAAGAATGAATTTCTACACTCCTCATGATAAACTAAGCTCAGGTTAGCTGTCCTTTGATCTAAAGCAGGAGGTGAGATAAGCATTTATTGAGTATCCATTATGTTAGGCGCTTTAGAGATGATTTTTATATTTACAGCAGCCCTGAAGGCACCAGTTATTACCCCCATTTAAAAGATGAGGATAGGAATAACCCATCCAGTATGACATAGAAAGTAGTATGACAGAGTCATTTGGGTTGCAGAGAAAGGAGTTCCATGGGAGGGGAGATCCCGGGCGAGGGGGTGTTGTGTTGTGAAGGATTGCCCTTCACGCCGGGCCTCTCAGTCCCTTCACAGATTTGGTGAGGAGCTAAGGTGATGCTGGTTTTGCTTCCTTTGGAAACTAGTTACTTGTTTTGTTCTAAGAGTAAGTCAGACATTTAAGTTTGTTCTGTTATGTTGAACATTGGTTTTACTGTAAGAAAGGTTCACACTTTGATAATGTATATTATTTTTAAAAGATCATCTAATGGATAAGGGTTGGTAATGTATTATGAAAACTCTGAATTTTTGGAGAAAAATAAAAATTACATACTTTTGAAAGTAAAACTGAAAACTCCATCCAGTAATCTACCTCTCATATCAGTGAGTAATGTAACCATATTAACCATCCAAAGAAGAAATGAAAATAAAATTTTCATCATTCAAGTATTTGGCTGCACACATCTTGTCAGCTTTCTCCCTTCACCCCCAGAGACTTGAATTAAGTAAATTCTTATAATACCAAGAAGAAACATTCAACTGTTCTATAGGAAGTCATAATTTATTGCACGTACTGCTGTTATTCCTTCACCTGTTCATTCAGCAGTCTGCTGAATGTACTATTTTTTGTCTCAAATATTTTGTTTTTTTTTTTTTAGATTGTATGCCCTGAATATTTTTTGTTGTTTATAGGTTTAGATGATGATCTCCAAAGGGGAATTGTAATGGCTTTAACTTATTTGTCATTGAACTTAATCCAGTGTAAAACAGGCTCATTACTTTTTTAAAAAGTTTCAGTAGGAAGTTTTAATATATTTTAATGTTTTAAGCTGTATCAATTGGACGAAATACTGAAAGTAGAGGAAATGATTTTGGAAGTATGAAATTGCTGAATTTATAGAAATAACTTATAAGTACCACACAAAAAGAAATGTATTTCAAAAAGGTGCCTGATGCATGATAAAGTAATTTTGCATTATTTCTGCCAGCCCTAAGATTTGTTAGTATTTAGTATAAAGACATACTATTACCTTAATGCTGATGGTAGAGCAGAACACATTTCCAAGAATGCAGCTATTGTTAAAAGAAGGATTTCTTCTGCCACTTTAACATCTTTTTCTAATTTATTAAATATTACCTTGAGGAGGGGGGTGGGAATGTGGAGGGAAGGAAGGATTTCTATTGAGACATTTTCAAGTCATCCTTTTTTCCCCCAAAGTGTAACTGTGTTTGGGAAGGAAATAAAAATATGAATGAAATGTACTTTAAATTATGTCATCAAAAGGTAGAAAAGGAATGTTCTTGCTCATGGATTTAAAGGAACAATAACAATTCAAATGAATGTTTGAAACTTAGAAATTTTGAAGGCCAAAGGCATTTGCTCAGCAGAAATTGTTTTTCTTCTCATTCATTCAGTACTCCATATGACATCTGTGTCAGGCTGACAGACCCACATGTGTTACATAGTTGAGGCAAAATGCCAAGTGTTCACCCTTTAGTTATCAGGAGGTAAAGGCATTAAAAAGCCTCATAATTCTTTCTCACCTCAGTCTGTATACTCTGGTCAGTGGACACTACAAGTGTAGCTGTGGAGAGATTGTGGGCATTAAATGGGATGAGTAATGAAAGGCACTTCTGACATTGATGTGAGACTTTAAATGGAAAATGACTTCAAATAATAGTGCCAGGATGGTGTGATTTACAGGTGGCCCAGGTTTATTTTAGAATGGAAAATTCATGGAGGGGTACTATTTTGATTTTTCTCATCATGGCATTTTAATTGTTCTTAGAATGGGTTTAGTTTTAAAATAGAGGCACTGAAAACTGCATTGCATCTTTTACTTTTGAGATGAATTTTGGTAAACAAGTTTTCATTTATTTGTTTATATGTAAAATTGGCCACTTAGTGCTTAAAAATCTCCTAATGCTTTAATTTAACAACCTGATACTGAATAGGTGTGCAGATAATCCAAAGTAGCCAGTGAAATCTAAAATTATTTGTAAGGCGTATTTAATTTTGAATTATTATAAACATTACCTGTGTATATAGCCAGTGTTGGGGTAACCTGAGCCTGTTACTACAGGTAACATTGGCTAGCAGTTGTCTTATATAACAAAGCACAAGCTTTAGCCAAGTGCTCTCTGTTTATGATAGCTTTTAATAGCTTAAGAATTGACCTATTATTTGACCTGTATTTGAGTTCTTATAACTGTAATATGCCAGCAATTTCAGGAGCAATTTTGAGTGCACTCCCTTCCTCCAGTTTTTTTGGGACCTTGTGTCTATCGGATTCTCAAAAGCTTTTTGCCTGGAAACACAACAAGCAGATATGAATCCCATGGTTTCCTTTCTCTATTCTTTTTCCTTTTTTTGATAGGGTTGGGAGAGAAGCCTCTTTCTTGGACAAAAGTTACTCCTCTTCTCATTTTGTCTGCCACTTTATGGGTTTTACCCCCTCATCCACAAACTAGAGTTTTGACTAAAATATTCAAGACTGAACTGCTTACTTTTAGGGTAGCTTTATTATTTCAACCCCAAACCGCCCCCACACTTCACTTTGTTTTGTTGCAAGCTGCTTGTTTGAAACGGTATGAAAAGAATGATTGTGAGTCCTGGGATTAAGCTACTCAGATATGTTTGAGGACCCCAGCAGTTGGGTTAAATCTAGGAGGAATCAGGTAGAAAATCTTCTAGTGTTTGAAGGAAAGGCTGTGAGAAACAGAAGGCTATTTCTGAGAAGCTTGTTAGAGCTATCACTAAGACAAGTGGTTCTCTACTGGAATTTCACATTAGAGTCTCCTGAGGAGCTATTTATAATATCTTTGCCTAGGTGAGCCCCAAATCCCACCCATTAAGTCAGTAATCTCTATTAGTGGAGGCCAGAGCATCTTTGTTCTTGAAAAGCTCCCCAGCTGATCTGATGTGCAGTCAGATTTGGAATGTACTGGTCTAAAGGTAAGCATCATTGAGAATCATTGATAGATCTAGAGGAATTGCCTACTGAACTGCTGGTTTCTTTAGCAGTTTGTGCATGTTGTGTTTAACTTTCAGCACATTTCTATTGAAGCATTTAATTTCCTCATTCAGCAGGTGAATTTTAAGTTTCCAACTAGATAGTACAGTAGTGGATAGTATAGGGGGCTCATTGTAGCTTAATACACGAACCCTAAAAAACAGTGCTTGATCTGGCTCCCTGACTGCAGTTCTTGGCTCATCTCGTGGTGCTCAGTATCCGCAACTCAGCCACCCTGGTCTTCTGTTAGTGTTAACTAGCAATGTATGATTTTCCTTTCTACCACAGGGCCATTTTTTATGTTTCCCCTGCCTGAGACCACCCATCCTTGACATCTCTCTCCCTGTCAACTCTAGTTAACTCCCTCACCCCCAGACATGGCCACTTTCTTTGACCATGCCCTTGATGTTCCTGTCCTTTGGAGCACTTCCCTCAGTTGCAGCTTTCTATTTATGTGTGTGATTATTTGCTTGTTTGGCTCCCTTATTAGACTAAGCTCTTAAAGAGCAGGATCTGCCTGTTTTTATCCACTTTTGGATTTCAAGGATCTACACATGCTTGAGAATAGGGTATGTTGAATGAATGAATAAAATAAAGTGCAAGGTAACTGGGCAGAACTGCATTAGCTGTTATGTGTCTATAGAACCAAATAGGATAGCTAGTACACAATAATAATGCAAAGGCTTCTGGGGCTGAAGAAATTGTTAGGTGCAGTCAGGGAAGGCTTTGAATTGGAGATAGAAGTAGGGAGGAAGGGTAATGGTTGGCTGGTTTGGGGGTGAGAGGTAGTGGGAAAAGGAGTAAGTAGCCAGACCTATTTGTTCAGGGTATAGGGATCATGCTGGGGAAAGGTAGGTTTTAGGTTGGTATCAAATTGTGGGGTTTCAGCTTTAGTTGAAAGGCACTGAAAGTCTTAGAGGAGAGATCAAAGCAGTGTTTTAAAAGATAAATTTGGCATTAGGCTAGAGGCTAAAGGGGAAGGGTAAGAAAGAACTAGGAATATTAAGTATGAGAAAAGAGTAGGATATGGGTTTTACCTCAGCTTCCTGGAGTATAGTTTTAGGGATTCTGGAGCCCCTTTGGGGCTCTTGACGTGTTTCTTATGGGTTTGGAAGGGAGAGCATGTATGCTGGGTATTTGTCATCTCTGGGCTTTAAGGGATGACTGTGGACGAATGAATGGTAAGGAGTCATGTGAGAAACCTGTGCAGGAGAAGTAAATAGCCAGTGGTTATTTTTTAGAAGAACTGTTATTATCAAATGATACCTAAAGCTTGCTGTAGCGAAATTTATTGACATAAAGAAAGTAGTTAGGATTTCTGAGTTGCTTTTTTTAAAGAGATGAGGGTAATCCAAACCTTTTAAAGTTCTAAATTGGCAGGCAAACCACTTGTTCATTAATTGTTTGATGCTTATTAATAGCAGATGAGTCTTAGGACAAAATTCTAATACTTTTGGAATGTATTCTCACATATCAATGAACATTACTTCTAGGCAGTATTGTAGAATTAAAAAAGCAAGACCACTGTACCCAGATGTTAAAATCAGGGATTAGTTTAAGTAGAATTTCAGTTTTGGGTGCTCATGGCGAGGCACTAAACAGTAGTGAAACGTTTGGCAAATCACTCAGTATCTGCATTTTATTTTTGCCATCTGCAAAATAGAAGAAATAAGACTAAATATATTCTAAGTGGAGGAGAGCCAACAGACCATGATTAACTACTATTTTTTATTGTCTGGACTTATCCACAGCTTAAAAGAGAACATATCTCTAATACAAGGAAAAATGGTAATCATGGTTGTCATTTTTTTCATTAGTTGTTTCTGTTTTTAATTGTCCCGATAATAAAATGCATGGGGATTTATCAGTGTGCTTTGCTAATGACTAGCCTTGCAGGAAGGCTAAGCCTTCTTAACAGTTAAGCTCACCAGAAAGCATTGTCAAAGCCAGTATCCATGGCCATATCTTGAAGGATTTACTGTGATCATGGTGGGCACCTGCTCCAAAAATTTTCCATGAAAAGGTTGCCTTAAATGGCCTGTGATATAGAACTGCCTGAGTTTTTGTCATGCTTTAGCACCTACCTCTGCATCTGGTTTCTAATATCTAGACTCTCAGAAAATGCCTCTTCCAACTGCTTGCTTTCAATTCAATTTCTCCCCAAAAGGGGGGGGGGGGGGGAATGTATACTTAAGGAAGATTAGAGACTTCTTATCTCATTTGCCACAAGGCTTTTCTTAAGGATCAAGTGGCACTAACCAGAGGTGGTTAAGCCCAGTGGGTTTCAGTCCTGTGGGAACCTTATTTTTCTTACCCTAAGGAACTCAGTTGTGTTGCTGGAGTATCTGTCTGTGTCTGTCCCCCTCCACTCCCCCCCCCCATTTATGCCCCCTTTCTCATTGTCTCTTCTTTTTCATCAAATTTACCTAGAAACTCAGAACGAAAATTTGAAGTTCGACTAATTGCAGCAAAACTGTTGTTTATTTGTTCTTTTTCCTAGTCCTAATTTTCTGCTTTCGTTTTTCATTTATACTTTTTTTTTTATAGTTTGTGATTTTTTTTTTTATTTTTTGTAAGCCATACCTCATCCTTTGTGGAACAAAAAGGAGGGGGAATACTTGGTTAAATTACAATGGGGATCCCAAACAAGCTCATTTAAATATGAGTTTCATTTCCACTCTTCAAAACAGTTTAGATGTTTTCTATTCCTCTCCTCAAACCCCATTAAAATAGTAATATATAAAATAGATTTATTGGAGGGGAGCTTATTAGCCATAATGCAGTACTAAATTTATTAAAAAATAAATTTAAGAAAATGTAAGTTTTCTTAAAATATTTAGTTTTCCTAAGATACTTGATATTTTTCCATTTTAAAAGGATTTCACGGGCCGGCCCGGTGGCGCACTGGATAGTGTGCCGCTTGGGAAGCGCGGCGGCGCTCCCGTCCGAGGGTTCGGATCCCACATACAGACCGGTTCCCGCTCACTGGCTGAGCGAGGCGCGGGAGCAACGCCGAGGCTTGCGATCCCGTTGCCGGTCCCCGGTCCGGTACGGGGGCAACACTGAGGGTTGCGATCCGTTGCCGGACACGGAAAAAAGACAAAAGACAAAAAAAAAAAAAGGAATTCAATCTACCATGAAACTTACCTTCCTTCCTTTAATGAAGATACATTGTGTACTTTTTAGAAATAAATACAATTATATTCATATTTATTGCAAATACAGGCATCATATCAAAAAAAAAAAAAAAAAAAAAAAAAAAAAAAAAAAAGGATTTCACTTCAGTATGTACTCTTTTAAGTACATTCACAGCTTTATGCTACATATGTCTGAAATATTGAAGACTTTAAGCAATTTTTTAATACATATTGGACTCAAGCTGGATCTTTACTTGCTGCCTGATACCAAATAGAGGGTAATGAAGCCTTCCTTAAATGCTCTCAGCCACCAAGCAGGAGACCATGTAGCCAAGTGAATGCTAGGCTTTATATATGTAATTTCCCAGTGAGTGCCTGGCTCTCCATTTGTGGCAGATGTAGCTTGATCCCGTTATTTTTCCTGTGAGGGTATTTAGGGTCATAGATTGGCCTACTAGACTGATTTCAAGTGCTCTCAGTGATATTTTCACTTGAGAAAGGACATTTAATGGGAAGCTTTTATTGGGGGAAAAGGAATTCTACTGAGATGATTAATGGGCCTATAATTTTAGAGACAGAGACAAAACACTATATTAAGGCAAATTAAACAAGGAGACTGGCATTCCCTTTAGAAAACATTTCACTGACTTCTTAAGAAAACTTTCTTAAAATGAGAACCTGAGCAAATGGAGTATTTTTCAGACCTTACTTTCTTCTCTTCTTTTTCTTGCCTCCTTTAGTTTAAGAACACCTGCTCACCATCTAATATCTGTTAAGTAGACAAAATTAAATTATTCCAGGCTTCTTCATATTTGTTTTAAATATATATTAGAGTCATGGAGGTTTGTCACTCAAAGCATTCAGGTATAATAAGTTATAGCTTCATCATGAAGAATCTGAATCCCAAAGAAAACGTGATTGGGCAAGGGTCGCACAGCTAGCTGCAGTGTGAGGCAAGATGCTGGAGGCCTCCTGACTATTGTTATGAGGGCTAATTTAATCCAAGTGACCTCATTCCAGGCATCCATTGTTCCAAATAAGTTGAGTTCACAGCACTGGGTGCTCTTTTTATTTTTTATTTATTTTCTTATAAATATACTGGGAAGCCTGTGACTTGGAGAATTTTAAAGCCAAAGGATGTGTTAATAGTAATAGTTGAAGATAAATTGTCTGATTGCCTCTACATCGGGTAACCAGTATGTCAGCTTTGCTACTCAGACTCCTTACTTGTTTGATGATAGATTTATTTGCTGGGAACATTACCACCACCACCCCTGTCTTAGTCTGTTCAGGCTGCTTTAACAAGATACCGTAGATTGTGTAGCTTGTAAACAACAGAAATTTATTTCTCATAGTTCTGGTGGCTGGGAAGTCCAGTATTAAGGTGCTGGCAGATTGACTCAGTGTTCAGTGAGGGCCTGTTTCCTGGTTTATGGCGCCTTCTCACTGTGTCCTTACATGGTGGAAGGGGTGAGGAGTCTCTCTCTTGGGCCCTGATAAGACATTTGAAACTTGGGATCCAAAAATCTGAAATTGCATGTGGACACTTAAATTGTGCATGCACTTTTTTCTGAATAGATTCATAGTTTTCGTCATCTTCACAAAAGCTTTCTAAGAGAGACCCTACCCACCCACCCAAGTTAAGAAGTACTGAATATTTGATTTGAGGTAGAGTCTATTTATCTGTTTCCCCAGCATGTAGCACAGTGAATAAATACCTCCCAGGAACACAATCTGGTATTTTTCTGGGAAAATGAATTATTGTAGATGCCATGTAATTCCCTTCACTGACCCATGTTCTTGCTTCCTGTTTCTACTTGGGTCCAGAACAGCAGAATAAAATACAATTTTTTTTTCCCTACTGCCCACCCTCCCCACCTAAAATGCAAAGCATGTTAAGGAGATCATATTTCCTGGAGCCTTTAAAATTTGTTTTGTAAGTAATAATAGCCATTTTTAAAGATAATTGATAGACATGGTAACTTTAGTCAAACCTCCCTGAAGCTTTAGCTTAAGTGGTAATAAGTGTTCATGACCATTTTGAACTAACTGGGGGGGAAAGAAGTCCAATCTGACCTAAAACTTGACTATTAAAGTATTTTAAAATTAATTCCATTTATTTTAAAGCACTATGTCTTTTCATTGCCGTGGTAACTACTCTAGGCAAGTGTTAAGTGACCCATAGGGATAAATCAAATCATACCATTTTGCTTGTTCTGATACATGTTTTCCATATTTCACCTCTCTGAATCAATTGTGGCACATATTGAAATTGTTGACAATCTCAGTCAGTATTAGAAAGTGGAAGTGTGAAGTAGTTGTGTAAAAATTTCCCTTTGACACCTCGTGAGGTTAAGAAAACATGGCATCATTTGAGGCATAGAGTAGATGAAACAACAGTTAGGTCCTGACCCTTCTGTTATAAACTGGGAAAAAATTTTAGGAGTCTTTGTTAGTCTCTTACCTATTTGTTAATAGCATGGAGGCAGATTAAAATCCTAATTCTAGAGAAAATTACTGGTTCTCTCCGAGTCTGTTTACTCATCTGTAAAGTAGGAGGAATTTTTCATTATTATGAAATAAGTTACTTCAAAACAAAGCAAAAAAGGGAGAGCATGTAATGTATTCTTGCCTCCTCTGCAGGTACTCTCCTGCTTCTGTATTAGCATTCCTTGATGTCATTTATAATCGTGCAGTAAGGTTACCCTGAGAGTTATATTGAGTTATATTGTGTAAAATGTATAAATTCATTTTCCTTTGGTTACTAACTCAAACTTTTATCACAGACAGCATTTTTTGAAGTTTGCTTTCATTACTAGAAAAAGGGAAAACAATGAGCCATAACTTTCTTTCAGATAACAGAATATCTTCCTCCCCTGCTCCAGCACCTGTCCTCATAATTTCTTTAGTTTGATGGCAACACAGGTGGAACACAGAAAGAAAACCCTATGAAAGTTAGGATTTTAGTGAATTATAAATACAGAAAACAAGCAAGACAGCCAAAGAAGGCTCTGTGATCAAATAAATGTGGAATCTGGGTAAAAACAAAGTTATGCAGATTTAATACAGAACTTTTTAGTCTTTAATGTTTACTGTCTATTGTAAGCCTTAAAGAGGATACTATGACATGGTTTCCAACTTCTTTTCTTCATGAAACATCTACTTGCACCTCATCAGACACTACCTGGGAACTGCTAGGTTTCTGTAAAGTCAGGTTATGACTGAAGTCTAAGCTAGGTCTTCAAAAGTTTGCAAATCTTGTTTATTCCTTACAGTCCACCTGAAACCTCCTCCTTCTCTAAAGATATTTTTCATCACACCAACTCTTTCAGGAAAAGATGGGTCATTGGTTGGGTAGGCATCACCTCTTTTATAATGGTTAGTCTTGATATATCCTCATTCATATCCCTACCAATCAAAAATATAATTACTAGCTGTTGTTTGAAGGGCAGAGGGTTTTGGCTTCAGTTTACTGTATTTAGTTATTCCCATGGGATAATACTTCATTCTAATGATGAATATGGCTATTGGTATGTTCAAGTCTTCTTGAAGTTTTCCTTACTAATTTTTAAGTTTGGGATATGGATACAAACTAAAATAACATGGCTGTGGCCTGTTTATTAGGAACAGTTAAGTATTGGAGGAAGTTTTAAATGTACTTTTTATGACGGAGATTTAATGCAGTAATACCTCATTTATGAGAATAAGTCCCTTTAAAAGACACTGAATTAGTGGTCAACATGGAACTCAAAAATGTGGTCTTCTGAAACAATTGTATTCTCAATTCTAGCACTTTGTTTTAAATGCATTCCTGTCTCCCAGAATGAGAGCTGGGTGCCAGTGTGGTAGACTCTTAGGATAACAGCAAGAACCACGGACAGCTGATAGTGTAACAGAAGTGGCCCAACTGCAGGGCACTATCATTGCTGTAGACCATGAAAACAGGGGAGGGCAGCTCTGAATACGTCTCCAGGGAATCTCACTGTTAATCGCAGCCTAAAGCAGTCAGAGGAGGGGCAAATTATTTTCCATATAGTGTTTAATAATACAGGGAATATGAAATATAGTTTTTAAAAACTAGAATCACTGGTGGTGCTCGATAAATATAGTGTAGCAATTACAGCTTGTCTTTTTTTTCCTGTGGGATTATTATGTATCAACTCTCTAGGGCATATATTTGTCTGAAACTTGGGGGAAAATAATCTTATGGATTCACTAAAACAAAGTTTTTAAAACTTCAGTTTGCTTTATGAATATGTATACAAAAGTGTGTATGAGAAACAAATAGCTCTTCTGTACTCTTTCCTCCAGTTGTTTATTTTACTGATTCCAGCATTTTATCCTCATCTATGCTGAGAGGACTGTAGGACAGGTATTTTCACCCTTTTAACAGTTGGGAAAACTGAGGCTGAAGGCTGTGGCTCTTTGTTATAAGTCATCTGCAAATTGAAAAAAGAACCAGGGCTAAAATGCCATTTTCTTAACATCTTTTACTCTTTTTAGTACACCAGTTACATTCAGATTAAGAAATACAGCAAGCAGATTATCTCCCATAAATATTGCTGTCCTGTGAAATCTTATTGTCTGATCTCAAATACATTATTCCAGTTCACTGAACCCCTTCAGATTTGATAATGTTGACTGAAGTGCTAGATATCCCTCCAGCCAACCTTTCCAGTCTTGTCACCTGTCTGCTGTGCCTACAGCCAATTCGCTGATTTTATAAACCTTTGTATAGTACATATGCTTTCACTCATCTGAGTCAGTTGGCTAATTTTTAAGAGTTGGTTGGCAGTGGTTCTCGTAAAGCTGTTTAGCTCAGAGTCAGAAATGCTGTATTCTGTTACTCTGTGCCTAAATCAGGCAAGTAGCCGTCTTCTTACTTTCTTTGTCTACTTTGAGTCCCTAGTACCTCAAGTAAGACATTAAGACATTCTCTGGGTACACAACTCAGCAGGTTTGTGGTTTATTTGTAACTTTTTTTAATGAATATATTTGAAACACAAAAGAAGAAATAACAGTCTACCTGCTCTTCACCCAGCTTCCACAGTTATCATATTGGCAGACTTCTTGATCTTCAAATTGTATATAGGCTTATTTTCTGTTAAGCCATCAACTGCATTTGTAAAAAAGTGCATGTTAACATAAAAAGTTGGTTCAACATCATTAATCATTGGGGAGTTGGGAGTTAAAACCACATTGAGATGCTACTGTACTATGCAACCATTTAATGGCTCAAATTAAAAAGACTGACAGTACCAAGTATTTTTGAGAATGTGGACCAATTGGAACACTCATGCTTTGCAGGAGGAAATGTAAAATGATATAATCACTTTGGAAGAGAGTTTGGGAATTTCTTTTTTCTTTTCTTTTCTTTTTTTTTTTTTTGTCTTTTTCCGTGTCCGGCAACGGATCGCAACCCTCAGTGTTGCCCCCGCACCGGACCGGGGACCGGCAACGGGATCGCAACCCTCGGTGCTGCTCCCGCGCCCCGCTTAGCCAGTGAGCGGGAACCGGTCTGTATGTGGGATCCGAACCCTCGGGCGGGAGCACCGCCGCGCTTCCCAAGCGGCGCACTATCCAGTGCGCCACTGGGCCGGCCCTTGGCAATTTCTTATAAAGTTGAATGTATACTTGCCATAAAGTTAAATATACGCTTGCCATGTATTTTAACCAAGAGAAATGAGAACATAAACATCCACACAAAGACTTGCATGTCAGCGTTCATCTGAGTTTTATTCATGATAGTTGGAAACTGGAAAAAGTCCAAATGTCCATCAATAGGAGACTGGATAAATATATAAATATATATATATATATATATATATATATATATATATCAACATGGATGACTCTCAGAAATACTATGCTAAGTGAAAGTAGCCATACACATAAAGAGTGTATGGTGTATAATTCTGTTTATGTGAAACTCAAGGAAAAACAGATCTAATCCATAGTAACAGAAAACGTATCAGTGGCCTCCCGGAGCTAGGAATGGGGATTGTCTGGGAAAGGGCACAGAGGAAGATTGGGGGTAGTGATTCACTGCTGTATGCACTTGTCAGAACTTCTTAAACTGCACACAAAACTATGTGTATTTTACTGTATGTAAATTGCACCTCATTAAAATGTATCCTAGGCAAAATTGGCTGAGTCAGCAAACTGCAACACCAGTTATTCTTATCCTTCTTTGTTTTGTTTTGTTTTTAATTTTGTTTGGATGGCAGGTGATCATGTACCTGTGAGCAAGCGGGGAGAAATTTTGAAAGTACCCTAGTCTTTAGTTATACTAGAGCTGTGGAGAAGGCTAGATTAAGTCAGAAGAAATGGATTCTTTGTTGCTTTCCTCCATTACAAACTATTTGGTCTTCTTTGGAACATGGATTTAGCCTTGGCTCTTGTGCCCTTATTATTCCTGGGCAAAATAGGTCCAAGCTTTTTTCACAGTTGAAATCTTTTCTTTTTTACTCCCCAGAAAACATATATTTTATGTTTTAAAGAACACTTTATCTAACTAACTGGAATCTATCATTATTTCTCCTGACATTTCTGCTTTTGACCACAAATTTTTTTTTATCAGATATGTCTTTAGAACACAGCAGTTTTCCTTTAGCAGAGGCATTTGATTAGTGGTGTAAATTGGTTTAAAACTCTAAGAAAATGTACTTATTGTGGTAACCAGAGCCCCCACTTGCTTAGACCTCACTCAGTTCTTGGCAGTGGTTATGCTGTCTGGAATATAAGGTAGTATAGGGTGGTAATGATTTATCACTTTGCATGACAGACTAGTTAGAATATTTTATTCCTTCTCTAGGCGGTCTTTAATGGTTTTCTTTGAGTGTGGTGCTTAGAAATGTAAAATAGCCTGAGGAACTTTGGTCCTTAAAATTTTGTAGATTTTTAAGGGCTGAAAAAAGGATGGGGGCTTGTCAGAAGAACACAGGAGTCATCCTGAAAGAGGAGCTCCTGGTGGCCAAAGCTGGTACAATTTGAGTAAAAAGATACATAATGATAGTGTTAGATTTTTTTCCCCGTAGGATAAAATAAATGTCCATGGATTTATACTGATATAAATAATTGAGTAAACAAATATAATGGAGAGAAGAGAGTTCTTAAAGAAGAATCCCAATTAACAAATGTAGAACATAAGAGGGAACTAGAAAATCACTGTCAGGCCAAAAACAAACTACAAAAAAACACCCAAACCCACAAAAACCAGTAGTTTGTGCAGAATCCATGTTTGGATGCTAAATGTAGTGGCTGAAAGTTTGAGGAGAAACAGGGTATTTGTATGAGAATACTTCAGACAGTTCGTGGAAATACGAAATGGGAAGATAATAGACTCTTTCCATGAACTTTTTGAAGTACTCTTATATAATCTCAAAGTATCTCCGCCAAGATAATTATTTGAAAGATGGTAACTTTAAGGTAGAGAAACAAGACATAGCAACATAAGGAACCCTGTGATATGATGCACTGGGAGCAGCACAGCATCACTGCCAAGGTAGAGTCAAAATGAACAACCTCATTCTGATCTTGAGAAAACATCAGACAGACCCAGATTGAGGGGCATTTCTGCAGAGTGACTGACCAGCCCTCTTCAAAACTATCAAGGTCATGAAACATAAAGACTGATAAACTATTATAGGAGGAGACTGAAAAATGAGGAATAACAACAGAATGTGGTTTGGGAGCTTAGATAGGATCCTGAAATAGAAAAAGGACAGTAATGGGAAAACTGGTAAGATCCAAAAAAGGTCTGCATATTATACAGGCGTTAATGTTCTGGTTTTGATCATTTCACCATGTTCACATAAGATGCTGACATTAGGGGAAATTGGGGGAGGGGTATATGGGAACTGGACTATTTTTGCAACTTTTCTGTAAGTCTAAAATTAGTTAAAAATAAAACATTTAAGATTTCTACTTCTAAAAAAGCATTTGAAAAATCTCTAATTTGTCTTTGCACTTGAGTGAATCAGATTTCAGCAAATCTTTCAGAAAGTGCCCTTGTACAAATTTATAGTTTTAGAGGGGAAAAGTCCTGTTCATTTCAGACAGACATTTCAAAATCAGAGTGATTAGACCCATGCAGGTACTGTCATGTACGCAATATATGATCATCCAATATATGATATTTGGATACCAGTTTATCCAAATATTACTTTTTTATAAGCTAAGGATTTAGATAAATCTGTGTAATTGGAGACCTTGCTGGTAATATGGGAATCCCACTTGATGCCACAGTACTTACTCTTGTGATAATGTGGTTTCTCTAAGGTTAAGCAACTTATTAATTGTGCCATGCTTTGGGGACTCAAATTTTACTACCCATAGATTTTTTTTTTACTTTGGTAGAGAAACAGAAAAGACCGAGACCATTTCTGAAGAACTTAGACTTCCCTAAAATTTTGTTCTAGTTTCTGGCCTTAGATATTTAAACATAACAGGCACTGGCAAGCAGATTGTAAAAGTCTGCTTTTTTTCAAACTGTATTGTGAGTATAAGTGGGATATGTTTAAGTGGTTGGGGTATTTGAGATGGAAGGAAGGGGTGATGGGATAAGGGGCATGTATGTAATCTAGTGAAGGAATTGGAAAAGAAACACTTTGGTTGGAAGGATACCTCTTTGATTGCCAAATTCAGAGGCCTGTTTTTAGTCCTCATTTTCTGCAGCTTTTAATGATATTGACCATCCTTTCCTGGAAATTTTCTCTCTTCTCCCTCAACCGCCCCCCCCCCCCCCCCCCCCCCCCGCCCCCCCCCCCACACC
>NW_007731307.1:33910-83405 GCF_000696425.1 Galeopterus variegatus | reverse complement strand
TAATAGTATCCCATTTTTCTTTTTTTTTTTTTTAACTGTCTTCCATTCATGTTTCTAACTTCTTAAGGTAAAGCTCATTGAGTGTGGGTTAGTGGAAAGGGCAGCAACTTGGATTAAAATCTTCTTGCACTAGCCTTGTATTTGTTGTTGACCTTCAGCCTTTGGTTCCTTTAATAACTTTAAAAAGTGTGAGGATTGTGAGAGGTGACGTACGTGGATCGCTCAACATGGTGCCTCCTCATAGGAAGCATTATTAACCTGTTCATTTTCTTACTACTTCCCCTCTTGTAAACTGGGAGTTGTTCTATCTCTGGGGTAGATATTTATTATTCATTGAGAACCTACTGTGTCCCAGGCTTTTTGCTAGGGAATGGCAGTATAAAAGATGATATATGAAGAAGTCCCTAAAGAGCTCAGTTCTGAGGCCAAGAGAGACAGTTAAGTACAGCATCATAACAAAGTGTTATGCTGCCTGTTGATACAGCATCTGCTGTCTGCACCACGTTATACAGAGGACATACGTTCTTACAGCCAGTATTAACCGAGCTACTGTCAAGAAACAATATTTTGAAGCAAGTTTGGGGAGTATAGTATAACATTGAAAAGGTCAGTCCTGCCTCAGAGGTGTTCATAATCTAGTAGGGAGAGAGACAAATAGGATGGCAAATTACAGGGTAGAGCATTAAGTGGTGGAGATATGTTAAGGTGGTTTGGGAACCCTGAAAAGTTGGCCACAAACTGTTACTTGCCAGGAGAAATTGAAAAAGAAGTGACATTTTAAGTAGGTTTTGCAGATGAAGTATAGAGAAGGGCTATTCAAACACTAAGGGATAGCAGTTAAGCACATAGAGCAAGTGGTGAAAGGTATCTTCTGAAAGAGACTTTATCTTAAGTCCAGTGTGGCTTAAGCTATGATGCATGAACAGCCTGGGGTAGTGAGTATGAAGGAAAGGCGGGCTGGTGAGGAATGTTGGAACAGAATTGTGAAGACCCCTGTATGTCAAGAGGGAGTTAAGATTTCATTCTGTAAGCAGCAGGCTGTGGCAGGGCTTTTAAGGAGAAAAATAGGCAATTACCTATTCTTTTTAGGACCTTTGGTCTCATAGCATTGTATGAGATAGCTAGAAGGAAGACTAAAAAAGACCAGATGAGACCTTGGAAAGTGTTTAGGTCCTGAACTAGGATGGAGGGAGGCAATGAAGATGAGAAGTAAGGATAGGATAGATTTGAGAATCTTTTTCTCAACCTTTTTGAGGTCCCACTGGCACATGAAGAATGAGGAAGAGGGGGAGAGTTCATATACCACAGTATCCCCAACAGTGTGTTCTGAACATAATAGTCATAAATGTTTGATGCTGAAAAAATTAGATAGCACCCATTCTGCTACATTCACTTAGCATCGTTTTACCACACTTACTTGCTAGGAAAGTTCTTTTGGGAATTTTGCCTACATGAGAAAAGAACCCAAGGTGGGGGGTATACAGAATTAATTTTTTATATAGAAATATTTGTTAATGTAGTGTCTTAAACACCAGTTCCTTTGGTCCTTCAAAATGAGAAGGGTACAGTCTAGAAAGAATTGGCTATTAAGATCTTCTGACAGATGTTTTCTCTAACTAGTTTGAATTTTGATACTTGTGCAATTAATTCCTTAGACGCAAAGATATGGTATATGCTTGGGTGTGTTAGGATGTGACGCATGACTATTCACAATGTGTCTCCAAATATTCTCATTCAAATTTCTATTTTTATGCATCTAATTATTATTGGCTATTTCTTCTGAGAAATGTTTCATATATGTGTAATAAATATGACCAATATTAAATTCAAATATTACTGTTTAACTGGCATATGAGTTCTCATCTTATTCCCGTGCCACACTGTCCTCCCCCACTCCCAGCAAAACAAAGCTATATTTATTGATTTGAAGGAATTCTCAAACTCACTTGGTAATTTCAGAGTCTTCACCTTCATTCACGTCTAATTTTTCAACCATTAAAAGTAATAAAGATACCCTAAAGTTTTTCTTCCCTTATTCAAAAGCCATTTTCTTCCCTTACTGGAAATAAAGACCATGATTAACATGAAATGTCTGAGGTATAGATGATATTGTCAGAGTTGTAATTGTGTAGAGACCATCAAGTGGTTTTCCCTCAAGGGTTTGTCTGGTATGAGAAGAGTGATCACACAGCTTTGTGTAGAGAGAACACGGCATCGTATGTTCAGCGTTCTTAGGTTTTTCTTCCTGTGTCCTACCCTCCTGTAGCTACCCCATCAATTAGAGTGATTAACAACATCACAGATGTTGTGGGCAGTTATCTTTTGATAAAACTTTGATGGAGGAAGTTCTATTTCTTCTGGGCTGCCTTCCCATTTTGCAGATACTCCTATTCCCTTATACTGTATAAGGGTAGGTAGGAGATCAGTGATTCTCACCTGGGGGATTTTGCTCCTCACCCACCAAGGACATTTGACAATGTCTGGAGACAGTTTTGGATGTCACAACTTGAGGGGGGTGAGTGATACTACTGGCATCTAGTGGGCTGCTAAACATACTATGGTGCATAGCACAAGACCCCACTACAGAGAATTATGAGTACCAAAATATCAGTAGTGCTGAGGTTGTGAAAACACTGCAGTAGACTACGAGGCTGAGGTCTTTCTGAAGTGATAGTAGTGGGCTTCAAGAATGTTTTAATTACCAGTGACTTAGAAAACCTGTTATAACGCAATCACTTGACCATGAAATAGCTTGTTTGTCAGAACTGTTATTTTCTAGTACAGCACTTAAGTTTTTGTTTTAAAGATTAGATTGGAGGGAAATATCAAAGATTACCTTGGTTAGGTCCAACCCTTAATTTAACAGATGAGGAAACCAACACCTGAGGAAGGCAACCAATTTATTAGACCTGAATTTCTTTGAATTATCTAATAGCTCTTTTTCTTTTGAAGAATTACTAGTTATTTTGTGTTTTGCAAGTATCAACTTTTGTGACATGAACTGTTAATTTCAAAATGGTTAAATGTACTTTAAATGGGATCTTTGACAGCTGTAAAGTAATTTGCAGAGCAAATTGGATTGCCTTAGTATAGTGTTTCTTGGAGAAAGACTTGATTTATCAAGTTTATTTGCATCTGAAAATATGGTTTGCTTAGAGATTTGCATTCATATTGTATTCATATTAATCATTGACATGATTTATAAGGTAATTTAGTGTATATATTTGGGGAAGAGGGAGAGGTCGTGTGCCGGTCACTAAATCAACAGTATATAGTTAGTAGAATGTTTGTAAAATGTGATGCTTATTTCTGACTGTAAAAAGCAAACTAAATGAGTTACTAACAGCATAAACTGGAAACTTGCCTGCACTTCAAGAACAGGTACTTTGTATTGTTGTCTCTATTAAATATTGAATGTAAGTGTCTCAGCTAAAGAAACCTCAGAGATCGCTTACTCTACTGCTTTTATCCATAAGAAACTAAACTTTGAAGAGGTTGTATAGCTTGTCCAAAGTCACAGAGTTAGGGATCCAAAGTGAATACAAAAAGCAGAGAATGGAGAGCTTAGGCAACTCTCCTATTGTGTCCTGTTTCCAAGCTCGTGTGACAGGGAGGACTCCACATAAAACCAGAGGTCTGGGCCATTGAAGCTTGTTGTGTCATATCTAGCTTACCCCTTGGAAAATAAGCATATGTCCACACATACCCCAAATGTACAGCACCCTGCCTTGGCATATAGTAGGCACCAGGAAAAGTGTATGAATTTCAAAACATAAGCCAAAATGCCAAATGTGAAACTGAGATGGGAAAGGAGGTGGCACAAGGAATGTTACATCTCTGCCCCTTTATTCACGCTGTATTTCAGAAGCAGAGGATGCTGGCCCCAGGGAGCAGGGTTGGATGCTTACACACATATAGGCTTTTCCTCCTTCAAACTAGGCAGGTGCAGAGAGGTTTGTCTCTACATTGCCTGTAGTTGCAGTACCAGCACTTGCTGTGAGACTCACCGTTCCTCAAGTGTGACAATAATCCTAAAACGCTACTGAGACCAAATCCGCAACAGGCAAAAGAAAGGCCCTTTTCAGTTTTAACAATGAAGTTTTTTTTTTTTTTTTTTTACCGTAGAATAAAATTTGTATTGAAAATGTGCAATGGAGATATCAAATCTAGCCATCCTCAAAAAAGGTCCATTTTCAAAACAATTCAGAAAATGTTTTTCATTACATGATACATTCAACTAATACATTCTTTGCCAGTAGCCTCGCTTTTTGAAGTGCTATGGAAGACCTACAGGGCATATTTATTATGGGACGTTTACTTAAAATATTTGACCACAATAGAATTCTGTTATAGGCACCACAGGGGAGAGGAAATGGAAGGATGCCAGATTTGTAGTCTGTCCATTGCTGCCAGATTGGTTTATAAAATAGGTGTTTTGTTTCCAAGAATCAAAACCACTTGTAGCTCCTTTTATTTGTTGAATATATGTTCCTGACTTGCAAATAGTTATAGTGCTTTTCACTTACTAGTGATCAAGTATTTAAGTAAGTGTGTTTTCAGGGGATGAGACATTTGAATATTCAAAGTGACAATTTTGAATCTAGGGCAGAACATTTCAGAATCTGCTACCTTCTAAGTTAAGGATGCTCATTAGTTACATTGGAGCCAGTTATTCCTAACCAAGCTGTATCTGGTGAGAGTTTGTGTCATACCATGTATAGTGTACAATCAAAGTCTGGTGGCCTCCCCTAAAGGTATCCTCTCTTAAAAAGGATATCTGCAAAACCAAAATTCTCTCTGAAATGCACAGAAAAATTGGCAGCCAGTATGTTGATGAGGCTCCTTGGTGCTGCTCTTGCTGGTAGACAGCATAATTAACTAGGATGCTAACGTATGTGAAGGATTTATGTCTCTAGAACCATTTCCCAGGGCAGGCGTACCAGCTTCTTTCACTTGTAAATCTTTGCATTTGTCTCCCACTAGTATCTGAGGAAGGGTGTTAGACACATCTACAGCTGGAAAAGTAGTGCTTTGGAATGCGTGTATTACTTTTACAGGGAATAATTTTGTAGATTGTCTACATGTGCTATGACAAAAAAGCTAAGTGAACGATACCTCATTTCATCTAGACTTCAGCACTGTTAAATTAGGTGTGGACCCATTCCTATTTCAAGTAATTTACCTAAGCTCAGTAGCAGGGTCTGGATAAAGTCCAAAGGTTGTCTTAACTCCAAAGCCGTTTATTTATTTGTTTATTTTTCTTCCTTTATACTATACTATTTCCCTATTACCTGTGAAGATGACCGAAGGATAGATATGTGGGAGAAAGGGTATGACCTGAGTTTTTAAATTTAATAGCTGGAGTCAGGTTTGGGGGAAGTTTTTAGTTTTCTAATTCAAAGCGGAGTGATTTTCTTTCTTTCTTTTTTTTTTTTTCCTTTTTGTCTTTTTTCGTGTCCGGCAATGGATCACAACCCTCAGTGTCGTGCCCGTACTGGACCGGGACCGGCAAGGGGATCACAACCCTCAGCGCTGCACCCGCACCTCGCTCAGCCAGTGAGCGGGAACCGGTCTGTATGTGGGATCCAAACCCTCGGTGGGAGCACCGTCGTGCTCTCAAGCAGCTCACTGTAGCAGTGCGCCACCGGGCCGGCCCAAAGCGGAGTGATTTTCTAAAGTCAAGGATGTATTTCTGGTGGGAAAGAGTAATCTAGAAAGAGACCAAGACCCCTTACCTAGTGGATTGATCCAGTGTGCCAAAGGATTTGAGAAATTGAAAATAAGTGATTCCATGAGAGAGGAAAGTACTTCTTAGGAGAGAAAAGAACTGTAAAAAGGACATACTGCTTGGGAAGTAAAGGAAAATTAATAATGCACTGCAATGCATTATCCTAGTAAAGTTAATTGATAGTTGAGTATAATTATCTATATTATAATGAGTGTTGGCTTCCGTGAAATCACAAAGTCATATAGGTTCCTTGGTATTTAGAAAATATAATGGGTCAGCAGTGGGTGGGTCAGGTGAACAGAAAACAAGTTGTACTAGTCATCAAAGCCAGGGACCATTAGTATTTGGTGGACAATCCTTTTGGAATAGAAAAACTCTGATTCTTAACACTGTGTTGCCTTAAAGGTAAATACAGGCATTACCCAATTTAAAAATGGATCATATTCCAAAAATGTATTTGCAATTTGGTGTTTATAACTCAGAATACATCACCTTATACAAACTAGTTTAAACAAAGATCGATTTATTTAGCCTCAGTGTACCTTTTTATCAAGGCACTTTTGCAAAGAAAAAAATTCTGGGCTGTTTATAAAGCACTTTTCACACATTTGGCCTACTCAGTTCCCTGAGGTTGGATTTACTACCATTCTTGTTTTGTTTTTAAAACATTTTAGTCAGCAGGTGTTACAGGATCGCAGCTGTGCACAGAGTACTTTGGTATGTTCCCAGCTGGGATATGTACATTTTGGGGCATCAGTAATACAAAACTGTTGAATGAGGTAAAATTCTAGCCCACCCATACATGTACATAGGATGGCCTTTTGAGTGTAGGCATAGGACAACAGGTCATGTGGAGAAGGCTCCTGTTAATTACCATACCATGATGTGACCTGTCATAAAGAATCCTGACAACAAGTATACTCAGTGGAAAGGCCTGCTCAGAGTTATTAAATACTTGAGGTTGCTTATTCTTCAACTAACAGATTACAAAGGCAAGGAAGGGTCTCGGGGAACATAAAAGCAACTTATAAAGAACTCAAGGGCTGTGTAAACTGATTTGGTGAAGACATTTTGTAAGTTGTAAGGAATTGTTAATTGTAAAGTATCCCTTTTTGAGATGGAGTTGATCTCTAATTCCAGAGCCTTTGGGGTATTTTAGTTGAAAGGTGAAACACCAGGTGGAATTCCAAAAGCAGGCAAAACACAGTCAAGGAAAAATACAATTTGTTAGAGATTCTTCATGCTCTTTGTTGCCTGAACCACAAGAAGATGGCTTTGTCTCATTGCTTGTTATGGTTGCTGAGATATACAGAAGTACTTGAGAAATGAGCAGTAAGATCTCAGGTTTCCATGAGAACATAAGAGGAAAAGGAACAGAAGAGGAGTATGTGGGGGAAATTCCTCTTTAAAAAAAAACCCCAAAACAAACAAAACCAGTTTTGCCTGTGTTCCCCAGGAGTGGTATGAGTACATGTATCAAAGCCATCCAGAACAGTATCTTGTGTTCTCATTTGTGTTCACATGTGCTCAAACTCTGAAATTTTTCCTTTTCAAAAATTTTCCTTTATTTTTTATGAAATGGACTCTTTTCTGAAATATTAGCCATCTAAATGCAAATAAATAGAAATGTTTTCTTGATGTCTATGTATTGAAATTTCATAGCACATTTTCATTTGTAAACTATTGAAATAACAACAATAAACCTATAAAATAATGTATTTCAAGAAGATTTTTTCCCCATAAGAAATTATTGTCTTTTTTTTTTTTTTTTCCTTTTTGTCCTTTTTCGTGTCCGGCAACGGATCGCAACCCTCAGTGTCGCACCCGTACCGGACCGGGACCGGCAACGGGATCGCAACCCTTGGTGTCGCACCTGCACCTCGCTCAGCCAGTGAACGGGAACTGGTCTGTATGTGGGATCTGAACCCTTGACGGGAGCGCCGCCACACTCCCAAGCGGCGCACTGTAGCAGTGCGCCACCAGGCCGGCCCAGAAATTATTGTCTTGAAGAAGATACTAGAAACTTGTTTGGTGCCAAACTTATGAGAGAAACTGATTCTCTGTTTACTATATTGTATCTCTGAAGTAGTTTTTTCGTTTTGTAGGATTTTTTGGTTGTCATTACTTGATTGGTTTTAATTTGAGGTCTAGACACGAAAAGCTATAGGCCATGTGTTTTGATCAGATATTTTACACTGTATTGTGAAGACTGTTAGTTGCTTTTTAAAGGTTTATTAGTTGGGAAACTTGGCAAATCTTGGAGACAGGCTGTCAGCTAGCTCTGTATTGAAGAATGGACTCTACTTGTTGAAAGTTCTGCCCGTTAAACAAGAGCCATTTGCAATGCATTGTGTGACACTTAGAAGACTTCATTAAGCCATGTGAATTTGTGGCAAGTCACTGTTTCTCATTGATCTGCGGTGTTTAATAGTATGGGTTCATTCCTTACAGAGAATAGTCCAAAGGCAGTGGAAAGCAAGGAAAACAATCTAGCCAGCTCCCTCTGCCCTTTTCTCTTTCCTTAAGGATAACCAGGTAGTGCCCTTCTTGCCAGAGTGAGACGTAGAGACTAATGAGGGCATTGGGATTCTCGGAGAGGTGTCTAGCTAAACCGGAACTTGGGTGAACCAGGGTTTTCCATCCTTAGTTCCCTATGCCCAAGTCACATTGTCCTCTCCCCCTCCCCCACTTTTATATACACACGAAGACAAGGCTGGGCTCTTCAAAGGCAGGAACACTAGCTTGAGGATACCTTCATAGGAAGGGGTCCATAGAGAGTTCACAGGGAGCCAGGTTCAAATCCCAGCTCAGGCACTTAACTGTGAACTTCGGATGAGTTTCTTAATCTTTCTGCTCTTCAGTCTTCGTAATTTGTAAAAGAGATGACAGTCTTCCTCTAGGGATTGTTGTGCTAAATCTGGCTTCATACTGTGCCTATCCTACGATGGCTGTGAAATGGCTCTTCCTCTCCCGCTTCAGGCACAGTTTGTAATATCAAGTCTGGAACCCAGTGTGGCCTCATGGGAAAGTGCATAGCTCTCCCAGCAGAGATGGCACATTCCCGTTTTTCCACATGCAGCCAGGAGAGTATTAGCCTGGAAGTAAAGAGGGGGGCAGATGGCAAGAGCTGCCAGAACAGTTCTGACAGGATGGCCCCTCTACTTGGGAGGGCTCTCACTGGTGGCCCTTTTTCTTCTCTTTACCTTCCCCTTCCAATAGGTGAATTTCCCTGCTTCATACCCTGCTCCCTGACCTAGAATACAGTGGCACTTATTGGGAGAACCTAGTTTGCAAAAGCAGTTATATGGATGAGCGCTTACCTGTTGTTGAGGGGTTTTGGTGGGGAAGGGGTGAGTGGTGGCTTAAAAGTTAGGTTGTCATTTAGAGATATATGTATGACATTTAGAACACATCAGTACTTTTCAGACAACACAGGCGTTGGTTTTAGCAGATGCCCCATTTTTCTTGGTAATAATCAGATCCCAATTAGCCTTGGGTGCTTTTCATTTGTGAAACTTTGGCTTGTTGACCAGCAAAGAGAGAACCCTTACTTCACCATTCTACTCAAACGTTTTCTTAGAAGCAAGTGAGAAATGCACACAGCTGTGCTCATTTGCTGCCTATTGAAGGAGTTATGCCTGAAGTTTGCCTTTTGTGTGATAGATTTTGTCCTGTAGGTATTGGATTGTGTTGCATGCACTGAAGAATTGAGAGTGTATTTGCTAAAGTGTTGCGTGATTACAGTGGCAGCAGCATTCAGACAGGCACCTTACCTGCTGTCTACAGTATGCCCAGAGCCTTGGCAAGCTGGCCTCATTAGGGAATAACACACTCGGGATAAGCTGGATCTCTGGGTAGCTGAGAGCGGCTGCTTTTTGGCATACCATACTTATGCCATTTAGGATAATTTGTGAGTAAATCCCTTCTCTCTCTTTGCTCATCACCAGCTCTCTTTTCTACTGTACTGTTAGTGCCTGCTGTTCACCAACCCAGGTGCCACTTCTAATCACAGTTTTTTTTTTTTTCCTTTTTGTCTTTTTTCATGACCGGCAACGGATTGCAACCCTCAGTGTCGCACCCGTACCGGCCCGGGACCGGCAACGGGATCGCAACCCTCCGTGTTGCTCCCTGCACCTCGCTCAGCCAGTGAGCGGGAACCAGTCTGTACGTGGGATCCGAACCCTCGGCGGGAGCGCCGCCACGCTTCCCAACCGGTGCACTGTAGCAGTGCGCCACCGGGCCGGCCCCTAATCACAGTTTTTAAATCTCCACTCTGATTTCTCATTTCCATATTCTGCCCACAAGCACCCCCACCCTAGCTCTGTCTTATCACCTACTTCCCCTGGAAAGGGAGAGGCCCAAAGAGAGAGCTCTCTTCAGGTTATCATCTTTCTAGTAAAAATGTCGCTTTATCTTTACCTAGCATCCCTCTCATGTCTCTGTAGAAAGTGTCCTCATTCCTTTCCCTAAGACTTTTGATCGTATTCTCTCTCTTTTCCCTGTGAGCTAATCCCTCTCTCCTGCCTGCCCTCAGTGTTTCTCTTTCTTCCAATGTGCAGCATGATGCAAGACCCCCTGTCCTATAGAAATCCTCCCAGAGCCTGCTTACTCCTTCGGGTAATGGCCAGAGCCTCCCCTTACTAAAGCACCACAGATCTCAAAGCGGAGTCTGTTGACGCCTGTGTGCTGTTCCTCCAGCAGCCTTCAGTCCCTTAATCTTTGCAGCCCCTGATCCCTTGTGCCCTGCTCTCCTAAATATCACCAGCGGCCCTTTTGTCACCAAAACTTGGGGTCCTCTTCTCAGTCTGCATTTTATTTTCTTTCTCTGTACTGTTGGTTTATTCATCCAGTAGATAATTGTACTGACTACCTGGCACTGCTGAGTGCCATGGTGACAAAGATGAGTGAGATGTATTCTTTGCCACCGAGGAGTACACAGTTGATTGGCAGCTAGCATGGTCAGTGACATCATAAAACTTTGTAAGATGTCCTAGAGTTGCTCCTGGCAACTAGCTGTCTCTGTTTGTCTCCTGGTGAAGAATAGCAGAAGTATGTAAAAAGGCAGCTTTGTTTGTTTTGTATTTCCTGGATTTGTTTTTTTTTTTTTTTTTCCAATCCTCCACTGACTGTCCCGTTGATGAGCCAGACTTAGTCTGTCCAGTTATTTTTCTCTGGTCAGTTCCTTCATCCTGGAGAATGGAAAGGGAGCTGTAGGATCTGAAAGAGACCTTTATTTACATTGTGGCAGCCAGTTGCTTCACCTTGTTAATGACTCATTTGAATATTTGTTTTCTATCTTGTACTTGGAGAATTTATATTATTAAGTGTCTGTCTAGATGGGAATGTCTTTGAAAATTGTTACATGGAAATAGCGCACAGGCATTCCTTTTTTCCCTTTCTCACTTGGGTTTGTGAATGGTCCTGGGTTTGTGAATGGTCCTGCATTCTGAGAAGTGTTTGTTTACTGGCACCCCTTAAAATTTGTAAACAATAGAGCTAAGAGTCAGTGTCAGTTGGAGATTGGGACAGACATAATGGTTGATGGCACAATGAATGTATCACTTGTCTAAGATTTTTTAAAATAGTGACTTTCAGTCTTCATCCCTTTGGGAGCTAGTATGAACCACAGTTACCTTTTATTGCTCTATATGTGCTGTCTGTGCCAATCACAGAGTTGCAGGGGAGCAGAACAAGTCGGAACAATTAGATTGAGGCACGAATGTCACACTTCTAATTTCATTCTCTTTTCAAGGGATTACTGGTGTCCATTTAATAAAATGAGATTAACCCCCCGTAGCCAGGAGTATTTGAAAGCTGTCAGTCAGTATAATCTTGACAGCTCAAAAGTAGTAGTGTTCTCAGCACTCTTACAAATACTGTCATGTTCTGTTGGCTGAAAGACCATTTTACTGCACAGGATGTGTGTGTCTGTGTGAGCACACGGGAATATATCATTTCCTTTGAAAAAGGAAAAGTTTTATGGACTTACCCATACTAAATCGAAATAATGTACAAATAACACCTACCATGTAATTTAGAGTTGCCAGACACCAATATTAAAACACCTAAGAAATTATGACACCAAATAAAAATTTTTTAAAATGTATAGAGCAAATAATGATATATCTTTTCTTGGACGTTTTAGAAAACCTCGGATCAATTCTCAGCTGGTGGCACAGCAAGTGGCACAACAGTACGCCACTCCCCCACCCCCGAAAAAGGAGAAGAAAGAAAAAGTGGAAAAGCAAGACAAAGAGAAGCCTGAGAAAGATAAGGAAATTAGTCCTAGTGTCACCAAGAAAAATACCAACAAGAAAACAAAGTAAGTTGCTGGGTAAGCACATTATATTGATCTGCAGGTGAATCAGAGCTATCTTTTGAATGCCTCTTGTTTGTATCCCCTACTTTTAGACCAAAGTCTGATATTCTGAAAGATCCTCCTAGCGAAGCGAACAGTATACAGTCTGCGAATGCCACCACAAAGACCAGCGAAACGAATCACACCTCAAGGTACTTTGAAACTAGAATGAAATACTAAATTTGCTGCTCTGATTTATTTACTCACGATCAAGAACCTAGGGTAGTTTTGTGCCTGTGAGTTTATAGGCTAAGACGACGGGGTGAAGAACTAGATGTGGGGGTGTTTGCCTTTTTTTTTTTTTTTTTTTTTGATGCTTAAATACTGTGGCCGAACAGGAAAAAGATAAACTAATAGTAATTTTGCAGTGGTGCAGAGCTTTGCTAGCTGATGGTCATTTCCATTATTGCTAATGTCGATCAGCAAACTTTGTTTAGTCAGTTTTGATATGTGTGGTAGGCAGTTTAGATTCATTGCCACAGTGTCATGAAGTCTTTGTATTGGCGACTTTCTGCCAGATGCTGTTTTAATCCATAGCTTCTTTAATTGGCTGTTCCCTCATGGTATTGCTTTCAGGCCCCGGCTGAAAAACGTGGACAGGAGCACCGCACAGCAGTTGGCAGTAACTGTGGGCAACGTCACTGTCATTATCACAGACTTTAAGGAAAAGACTCGCTCCTCCTCAACATCCTCATCCACAGTGACCTCCAGTGCAGGGTCAGAACAGCAGAACCAGAGCAGCTCGGGGTCAGAGAGCACAGACAAGGGCTCCTCCCGTTCCTCCACGCCAAAGGGCGACATGTCAGCAGTAAATGATGAATCTTTCTGAAATTGCACATGGAATTGTGAAAACTATGAATCAGGGTATGAAATTCAAATCCTCCACCTGCCCATGCTGCTTGCACCCCTGGAGAATCTTCTGTGGACATCGACCTCTTAGTGATGCTGCCAGGATGATTTCTGCTTGCCATGGGCATCTGGCCACCAAGGAATTTCGCACCCTGACGATTACTCTTGACACTTTTATGTATTCCATTGTTTTATATGATTTTCCTAACAATCATTTATAATTGGATGTGCTCCTGAATCTACTTTTTATAAAAAAAAAAAAAAAAAAAATCTGCTGTGCACAATTTTCCATGTACATTGCAACTTGTTTTTTGGTTTTTTTGGGGGGGGAGAGTTGGGAGGGGGAGGGAATTTTTATTTATTGTGTTCACAAACTCCATCCTTTCAGCATATCCTTTTAAGTTTAGTTCTTTCTTCCAGTTATACTATGTACTATCAATTTTGATATAACTATATATATATAAATATAAAATTATATATAAAGGGTTATTTGAAACCAATCCATGGCAACGCTGGTGCTTGATACACTGTGAAGTGAATACAACATTGAACAGTTACAGATCTGGAACAGTCCCTTCTATGAAAGTGCTGAAATTGATTAAAATCAGTCTTACATGAAGTATGTTCCAGCTCTCATGGGAACTTGACTCTCTCATCTGTCTAAAGAATACTGGATGTTATAAAAATATATATTTTTTAAACAATGTGATCTCAAGTTTAAAGACTGCTCCAGTAGCCTGCATTTTGCAATGGAATAACTGACAAATCACAGGTGGTTTAGTTGGGGAGGGCTTGGATCATTCATAAGTAACAGCTCCAGAATGCCAAGTATTCGTGTAAATTATGGTTACATGTTATCATTGCTGTTCTTACATAAGCATTCATGAAAATATGGTATTCTGTAACTCGAATTCCATCCATTTTCCAGACCTCTACTCATGTCTGAGGTAAATCTAGAAATTGTCTCTTAGTTTTAGGATTGAAACATTCTAAACTGTATTTTTGGTCCATACAGGAAGCAATTCCTTGTTTCCACTTTCTTTCTATGTGACATTGCAGTGATGGTTTTTGTAAAAAATTTGTTTGCCTCATGTCACCTTGTCTCATAAACCCCTTACCTTAGCAGTTCAGTTGTGAGAATTCTTTTTCTTTCTTAAAGCCTACGATGACTTATTTTACTGAACAAAGGTTATCAGCCACACATCCAATCCCAACACGGAGCTTTTCACTGTTGGGAGACATTTCTCAATTCCCTGCTGTGGGAAGGAACTCAAGTGTGAATGGCTTGAGCCCTAACAGGTAGAGTTGCAGGGAGAGCTCATACTTAACTGCGAGCAGCACGTGATCTTTTTCTTCCTTAACATATAGTTTGAGTAAATTCTCTTAAAGTTTCTTTTCTTTTCTTTTTTTTTTTAATACTGTCTCGCAAAAAATCAAAGACCATTAATAAGATTCTACCCATTGTCATTTTTAAGAAAGATGGGTTTTCTTTTTCTGGTTTTGCTTTGATTTTGTTTGGATTTGGGGTCTGTTTTCTTTTTGACCTTTACCTTTATATCCACAGAGTTTATAGTACTTTAAAGTCATTTCAAGCATGAGGACTTGATGTTTACCTTCATTTATTTGACATACCTTAGGGACTCATGGGAGGGCAGCCAATTTGTAACGAAGCACCATGTTTTGGTGTTAAAAACCTGGTATTCTTAATTATAGAAGTAATTTCTGTCTGTGGAGGCAACGAGTAAAAAAAAAAAAATTAACAGCTTGAATTGAGTAGCCAACAGGAAAGGTTCCTTTCACATTTACATTAAAACTATTCTGTAGTCACTAACGCGTCATAATTTAAATTCTGTTTTCAAAGATATAGATTATAAAGCAGTGCCATTTGTTGTTGTGGTCCTATTCTCAAGTGCATGGACAATGTTCCCCTCTTTGTAAAATAATGCTTGTATCTGGGATGCAAGCTATGCTTATCTTTTTAAATACATTTTTAAAGTATTTATTAATGAACCAAAGGAAATCAGATGCTTTCTATAAGTATCAATATATAATACATAGTAATTTGACTATGAATTTTAAACCCACATTTTAATATTAGTGGGATATTGCAAAGACATTCCTTCTAAAAACTAAAAGGTTTTAATATTCCTTATTACTAAGGGTCTCAGGGAGGGTAAATTAGTCAGCCATATTTATTTTCCAGAGGTGTAAGAAATTGCTAAGTTTTTAAATTAACTTTTTAAAAAGAAATTTAAATGCCACCAAACTCATGTGGGTTGCACTGCTCTTTGAACCAATAAGTGTTGGTATGCACTTTGT
This sequence comes from Galeopterus variegatus, assembly GCF_000696425.1. Taxonomy (NCBI): domain Eukaryota; kingdom Metazoa; phylum Chordata; class Mammalia; order Dermoptera; family Cynocephalidae; genus Galeopterus; species Galeopterus variegatus. The sequence goes on along the minus strand of NW_007731307.1, from coordinate 68,151 downwards.
TCAGAAACACTGTGTACTTTTTCAAAATTAGTTTCATGTAAAGTGATTGGATCCCCTAGATTAGTGGAAAAAGCTGATTAACCAGCTACTCATAGGCTGCTAATTAATTCATTGCCAATGTCTTGGTTTTTCAGTTTTGCCTCCGTGATAAATTAAAGAATGGGGAGGGGTGAAGGAGGGGGAGGATTGCTTTGGAACAGGTGGGATTAAATTGCTGTTTTGGTAGAAACTGCAGCTAACAGCAGGAGTTATCTAAGAATGAGATTGTTATAGGGTCAGCCCTTTAGCTGCTGTTGTATATTCTGTTGGGGTAGTGAGATTGTGTGGTAGGTACTTTAGACTTTTAATTTCTGAAGTTGATGACATCCCTCAGGCATGTATCTGGAAATGGAATTCCTGTAACTTCTGCATTCACAGTTTGCCCTACAATTAGTAGGCGATGTGTAAAACACTAGTGTAGATTATAAAGATATATATTGAGAAGACCAGAAATACTTGGTATTCAGAGGCACAGAAAGCAGGTTAAAACAAAACAAACAAAAGCACAGTGTTATGCTTGCAAGTTTCCATTTGTTTTACACAATCTTTCACACTTGTGCGTGTGCACGCACACACAGAGCTTACCTGACTTGCTCTGCTTGTCATGCAGTTTAAAAAAAAAAAAAAGGTGAAGACATCTTGACACCCACAAAATATTTTAATCAAAACTTTTCGGTTTCAATCTGGATATTTAAAAACATTGGCAGAAGCTTCTGTGAGTTTAGTTCCACTAAGATGTTTCTCCTGCCTTACCAAGACCATTCTCAGTCTACTTTTTAAGCTACCGTATCTTAAATTATTGAAAATTTATTAATTGCTGAATATATAATAACCTTTGCTTGTATGTACCCGAAAAATGGTTTAAGAGCCAACATTTAGAGTATGACAATGGAGCTGAACAGTTTTTAATGCGCAAGCAGTTCTGTTCTTGTGTATGACTTGTAACCTTAATTTACTGTGTAAAGATGGTTACATTATTTCCTTAGCTTTGTTTGTTGGAGACAAATAGAGAATGCTTGTTAAGTATGTCAAAACATAATCTTATCTTGTGAATTTTTGTTAATGTATTATACGAGCTATATTTTTCATTTGCCCAGAAAGACAGCTTGTATAACGCTTTTGGAAGTTTCTGCTCTGTAATGTCTTTAGAGCTGACAGTCTGTTAGGTTTGTTTTTTCCTTCATGCTAAAGTGTCAGTTGGTGGTTTTGTGAACTGGTCAGAAATTCACAGGTCTTAAATGTTTTGGGGAAATTTATATTGGACACTGCTCTTTGTCTAGCAAATAAAAGATGTTAATATATTCCTGTTACTGGCATGTGCACGACTATGTTATTAGAAGCCACTTTATCATTTTCCTGCTTTAAATAGAAATGTCTATTTATGAATCCTGCTTGTAGTTTTTTCACAAATAAAATAGTAAAATTTACGTTGGAAATCTTTTTGTGTGTGTAGATTTTAGCCCTTAGAAAAATAGTTACTTTTTTACCCAGATTAACTTGTGGAATATTTCCAATGTGAATAGGAAGCTCATTTCATTTTTTAGAACTTGAGTTGTTTATCAGAAGCTGAAGTTGCCTTGGGTGTCTTAGTACTTGCCTCAGAGATGCAGCAGAAGATGTAACTGAGCAAAAGAATTGCAAGCATTTGGAAGAAAATGAACCGGTGTAAGTGCATCCTTTGAGATAAGTTGCAATGATTTAAAGGAAGTAAAGATGATGGCTAAAAATGGCTAATGCAGTGTTTTTGACGAAATTCTCAAAAAACAACCCTGTTTCTGGCCAACTGCAGATAGGTCAACCATGACTCGGGTGTTAACGAAGAATGATGTCAAACCTTAAAGCCACACAAGCAAAGCTGGCTTACTGCCCCATGCTAGGAAGACTCCTACCTGCTGCTGAGGCCACACCAGTCACTTTAACCTTCCAAAGGATTATGAAACCACTTACAGCATTTCAAGATCCATCCCCAATTGCTTCTGTCCTGGGTCTGCCCTCAAGTTAGAACTGAAAGGAAGAGAGTGTAAGTAATGCAGGACCGTGATATTTGAAAATGGGTTTGTCTTTATAAAAGAATACTACATTCTTCTTCGTCTTCATTTTCCAGTACCGTGTCATGTCCCAAGCTTGGCTCTTCTGAAGTCTTGGATCTGGAAGGATTGAAGGGCAGGGATTAGGTGGCATGTCTGTTTCCCACAGGCCATTTTGGATACGGGTGGCAATCTGCTGTAGCCTCTGCTCTTCTCTGCTTTCTTTGGTATCTGAGGAGTCCTTCGTGAGGGTCCTTGCTTCTGGTGGCACTGGTACCACCACCCTTTCTGGGAGGATAGGAGCAGCAAGTGCTTGGCATTTACAGTGGAAGCACAAGGATGTCTTTTAGGAAGAGTATAGATTCTTTCCAGACAGGAAGGGAGGTAAAATAAAAGACTTCTGATTTGCCTTCAGCTGAATTCTAGTGTGGACATCAAGCATCCAGACTCCGTATTAAGGAATGCAAAAGCTAGGGTGTAACAACGTAGTGGTAAGAGGCTCCTGCTGACTTAGCCTTGATCAAGAAGAGAATGATGTCTTAAGCCAGAAAGTGCTCATCTGCTTTCACAGTCACATGGCATGGAAATGGAAACCAGCTAGCCTCTTCTTGGGGCAGTGAGAACGGGAGGGATGTCAGGGAGACCCTTGGTCTCTGTCTCTTCTGACCTCCCAGCAATTTGGAAGAACCACTCCTAACCCCTAAAATCATAGCAAGGAATGGATTAGAGCCATCCTTGTGTTAGGATCAAAACTCATGCAAGGTCCTGTTTGTTAATCACTGAAAGAAGCCTGAGACTGACCTGACTGTCCTGGCTTTTGGAAAGCCTCTGATATTTCTAGAAAGAGTCATAGGACATGTCTGAAAACATGGGGAGGGGCTGGGGGGTGGGAAGTCACTGGAGTGAAAGTATATCTGCACCTGTAATGCTCTGCCTGATAGTGCTTCTCTCCAGGCATGAACCACAAGGCTGGGGTGGGGGCTCCCTATAAGGTATCCAGTCACTAAGCATTTATATATTCCCAGTTATGCATCCAGTGCTGTGCTAAAAAAACAACAGGGATGGATATGTGGAGGGGATAGCACAGACTAAAAGTGGCCCACTTCTGCAAGTGCTTTTGATGTAGACCTGGCAAGTGAGTGACACCTGTAATGGTCCCACCTTGAGCTTGCACCTGGCATCACTAGTCAGTCATAGTCCTCTTTTGCAGCTGAATCCAGACTCAGCATCAACACAGCTATTGATAGCACATGTTCCCCTGAGCTAAAACCCATTTGCCATTCCTGCCCTGGACAAAAACTCAGCCAAAACCATTGGGGAACCCTACAAGACAGTGTTTAATCAACTCTTCAATTGTGGAACCATAGGAATCCAAGGAGAAGACTGGCTGAGAGGCTTGGAGGAATAAGGAAACAAGAAAATTAATATTCAACACTCAACTCTTAAAAGAACTTTGTTTCCTGTTGAAAACAGCTCCAGACTGGATGATTCTTAGGGAGGGCAGTGTTGAGCACTGCTGCTGCTTTAAATGCAGCCCTGAACCCCAGACCCAGAGGCCTGCCAGCCAGGATAGGTGTCTTGCTATGTAGGCCAGATAGGCCAGACCAGGACCTGCCTGGGCTGTTGCACCGGTTCTGTCAACCTCAGGCTCTCGAATAACAGGGCAGAATACCAAATGGATGTGATTCTTGGAAACAACAGGCTAACCTTTGGAGACAGAGCTGGGCGAGACTCCCACCTCCACGTGATGGGGTGACCTTGGGCAGGTCAGTCTTCCTGACCTCTTTTTCCTCATTTCTAAAACAGGGACAAGCAGCATATGCACTCCTGCCCTGTTCTCTGCTCCAAGGAGTCGTGGAACAATGCCCCAGAGATTGGTTGTGTTTTACCATGTTTTAAAAATTTTTTTCTGAACTTTCATTCTGATGCTTTACTGATAACACAGGAACAAGAGGGGTTTATTTTGTGATTGTTTTACTTAATTTGGCCCAGAGGAAGGAGCAGTTGGTTAAAGACCACATGTAAATAAAGTTCAGTGGTATTTTTGACAGCTGCTTGATGTTCCTGTGTCTACAAATGGTGTTACAATGAATATGGCTTTTCTTTCATCATTAAAGTTTGATTTTTTTTTTTTCCTTTTTGTCTTTTTTCGTGACCGGCAATGGATCGCAACCCTCAGTGTTGCGCCCGTACCGGACCGGGACCGGCCACGGGATCGCAACCCTCGGTGTTGCTCCCGCCCCTCGCTCAGCCAGTGAGCGGCCGGTCTGTATGTGGGATCCGAACCCTCGGCGGGAGCGCTACTGTGCTTCCCAAGCGGCGCACTGTAGCAGTGCGCCACCGGGCCGGCCACATAAAGTTTGATTTTTAAATGATGTTTATTGTCCCGTTATTATTAAGAAAGGAAAAGTTTAGAGTCGGGAGAATTACAGATCCAGAGTACCTGCTGTTATCACACAGGAGAAGCTTAATAAGCATTAGTTGTTGGGTTACATATACTTGTATTCATATGTATACGTATACATACACATATACACATATTTCTTTTTAATTGAGAATGGAATTCTTTCTTTGATGCATAAATGCCACAAGCTCCTAACACAGAGAAGTTTGAGCAATAAACCACTAGATAAACCACAAATACACTCACGGAGAGTGAATTCTAGATGAGAATCATTTTTTCAGCCTGAGTAATGCAACCATCACAGTGGCCACAGAATAAGAAGAGCTCGGTGTCTGGGAGCAAGGCAGATTTATAAATTGTATTCATTGCCTCTTCACATTTAAAGAATTTGTATCCGTTTGGAGAAGTCTACAGTAGAGTTATCTCATTGGCTGGAATTATAACAATCTGGAAAATGTGTGAATTTGAGGCATTCCCAAGAGGCAAGACCCTCTAATAAATTACACTATAAAGTTCCAAGCGACTCCTGCTTGCAGAGATCATCATGACAATGCAGACGAAGGAAGCAAACAAATAGGGTAATAAGAGAATTGCGAGCAGCTCCCATTCATCTTGGAACAATCAGCAGCTGCCGGTGCTGTTAATCATGTGTGGTGGCCGGCAGGAGATGGGGACCGTTTCGGTAGGCTGCTGGGCAGATGCGGCCCTGCCAACACTTGGCCGGGCTTGCCACTCTTCTGTAGATGCGATGAATCCCTGACGGGCGTATGTGCCCAAATGAGGCCGAGTGAACTGGAAATGGAGACATGGAAACGAATGGAGGGTGGCAGGAATGCAGTTCACTCTGTGACCTTTCTTTATGTTCCCTGTTCTATGACAGGTCCTCGTTTTGGTCTGAGTCCGTAAACCAGTTGTACACAACATGGACCAGCATTGGCACAGCAAAATTTGTGTGGAAAGAAAAGCACGTTTTGCTGGTATTTCAAATGCCTCATATATCAACTCATTTAATCCTTGCAGTGTCTCTGTTGAATCCAGCAGAGGTGGGCCCCTGTGGGCCAAATCCATCCCGATGCCTGTTGTTGTACAACCCAGGAGCCGAGAATGGTTTTTACATTTTTAAATGGTTGAAACATTTTTTTAAAGAATAATATTTGTGATGTGAAAATATGAAATTCAAATTTCAGTGTCTATGAATAAAGTTTTATTAGAACACAGCACACTTGCTCATTTATGTATTGTCTATGGCTGTTTTCCCCAGTACAATGGCAGAGTGGAGTTGTTGTGACAGAGACTGTGTGGCCCACAGAGCCTAAAATATTTACACTTTAGCCCTTCACAGAAGCACACTTTTTGTGCACTAACCCCAGGAATATACTTCCCTCTTAGTTACGTTCTGTGAGGTAGCACTGATACAGCCCTCAGTGTTTGGGGCAGTTACTGGCACAGAGTTGGCACTCAAATAGTTGTGGAATGAAGGAATCACTCACTCCCTGTTTTATGAATGAAGAAACTTAGGCACAGAAAGGTTAAGAAGTTTGTCTGAGGTCACTCAGCTAGTAAGTGGAGGAGTTAGGATTCAAATCAAGGTTATCTAATCCAGAGTCCTGGCTGTTAGTTTTCAGGAGGTTGGACAGGCAGCTGGCCTCAGAGTGTGTTCTTTGGAACGCCAGTAGGGCCAGATGCCCAGCTGTGGCCAAATATGTTTGGTAAATACTGTTTAATATGGATGCCCTCTTGGAGTTTCATAGTGATCATTAGCATATCAGAGGCTCTGAGAAGTCCTGCAGGAAAGAGACCCATTTAACTTTCTTTGCTGTGGTGTTTTTAAAACTTATTTGACCTACCTACTTTCCATCAACTAATATAACTTTGGAGAAAGCTTTAGTTGAACAGAGAAAGGGACTTGTCAGTTCAGACATACTAGGTAAAAATTGCATCTCTGTGACCTTGAGCACATCACTGAGCCTATCTGAACCTCAGTTTCTTTCTCTGTATAATGTTAAAGTGCTTGTAAGAATTTAGTGAGCTGTTGAATTCCTGGCTCCCAGTAGATGCTCAGAAATGTTAGTTCCTTGCCCTGCCCTTGGGTAAGTCGGGTATCCTGCAACCTGCCATTTCCCACCATAAAGGCCACATTGGGAACCACTGTAGCTTTGCAAAGTGGCAGCTCATTTCACATTCGGGTGCCTGATAGTTACAGATAGGACCATTCAGAGCCATCAAGGGGCCGGCCCGTGGCTCACTCGGTAGAGTGCAGTGCTGATAACACCAAGGCCCCGGGTTCGGATCCCATATAGGGATGGCCGGTTAGCTCGCTGGCTGAGCGTGGTGCTGACAACACCAAGTCAAGGGTTAAGATCCCCTTACCGGTCATCTTTTAGAAAAAAAAAAAGACAGAGCCATCAAACACGACCCGAACTGCAGGAAACAGAAAGTTCTAGCATCCTGTTTGCAGACTAGAAAATGCTCCCAGAGCGTCTGTGTGCCAGCTGTGTGGCCGTGGCTCAGCTCTTTGGCAGGGAGCTCCCCTCCCCTCCTGGTGGGTTTCTCCTCGTTCGTCATTTTCTGGGAGAGATCTAACAGTGTACTCTGGCTGTCAGTGGCGCTCTTGAATCTGCTCTCATCTTAGTCACACTCCTGCTTAAGTGAGTCGTTCTTGACTCCCTGGACACCAGAAGCCTTTCTTCCTGACAGCAGGTGAAACGCTGGCAGCCTCTTGACGTGACCATCCACTTCAGTGCCTGCGAAAATCCCCAGCTGCCCTGCGACCCAGACATCTGAAGATTTTGCTTAATAGACTCTGCTGCTGGAGAGATGTGTCGGGGCTTAGCGAGTCCAGCCTTGGGACCAGCTCTGCCTGAGCCAGGCTAATTCCCTCATCGGTGCCTGCCTTGCCTGCCTTGGAGTGGCTGGCATTCCCCGAAGGGGAGAGAGAGGAGGTGGTATGCCACCTGGCACAGAGCAGGAGCTCAATAGATAATGTCATCGACAGAATTATGGAGTGTGGTGAAATGCAAATTCAACACATATTCTAAGAACACGATGTAAGACCTCAGAAATTTCCTGTTCTCAGTATACTCTTCTGCCTCCATGGGGGCTTCAGTTGGAAAGTTTGAGAAAAGCTGCTACTTTCCTACTCTCTACCACATGGTGCCTAGTTTGGGGAGGCAAGGAGGAGGGGTAAATAAATATTTGACAAGGCATGAGTTCCAGGCCCTACCATGTGCATTTGCTAGTCTCTGGCAGGTGGCAGATAGAGCCAGCAGCCCTCTCTCACACATGCTCCTGAACGCCTCTAGAAAGCATGAGAATCAACCATGTGAGAGTTGGCCCAGAGCCTCCCTCTCCTCTTAGCTTGTCTCTGCCCCTCTCACCAAAACCAGTACCCCCTCAGGAAGACCAGCATTGACTCTGCAGCTGTTTGATGTTCAAAGGACATGGTTCCAAGACGGTAACCTAGCTGATACCCTCACCCCTTCCCCGACTCCTCCCCACACCAAAGATTCCTGTTCTGCCCTGTAATCCCCTTGGAGAACAGGTGCTCCCATTCCAGGGCCACGGATCCTGCTGGGTTTGCACCCCAAGAGGCAGCAGGCCCTAGAAAGGAGCCGAGATGCTGGTCAGCCTGCCACTGTTGCTTTGAAGCAGCTCAACATTTTGTCCTCTGAGTTGTGTGTGCCTCAGTCTGGCCGCCTTTCCATTTGTCATACTTACCTTCACTTCTGCCCTCCCTTAAATCTTCTCCCGCAAGGCATCCACCCCAGAAACGAGAGTGTGGCCTGGCCTCCCACTCAACAACCATCCTCGACCGTGCACACACATGACAGTCCTTACGTCTCGAGCCCCTGCCCAGTGTCACAAAGCGCACAGCCACACTGAAAACCAGGTGCATCTGAGTAGAAGGGCTGTATTTGAATATAAAAACATCGCCATCTCCAATTGTGTGGTAGAGACTCTTAATTGCCTTTTTATCTCCATTATGCCCTTTCTTTTTTGTAGTGGAATCCCAATCAGGGTAGATGCCTTCTGGGATAAAGACAACATTCCCCCACCTCTCTTGCTGCTAAGTATGGCCATGCTATATTCTAGCCAGTAGGAAGCAAGCTGAAGTGTCATGTGTCACTTTTGGGGAATGTCCTCGAATGATGGGGGTGGGTAGGGGTGGGGAGGTAAGCATCTTTTAGCTTTCCAACTTGGAACTTGAATGTGATGCCTGGAACTCTATCCATTATCTTGAACCATGAGGGAACCTTAAGGATGGAAGCCACATACTAAGGATGGCAAGAGCTGAACGCTAGAAGCCTATGTCCCAATGAACCCATGGAGCTGCCATCCCAGGTTTGCCCTGTCTAGCCCCTGACCTCCTACAAGTGAGACATAAACCAACTTCTCTTTTATTTAAGTCACTATTATTTGGGGTTTCTTTCCTTTTATATGCAGATGAACTTAATATTAACTGATAAAAAGAAATTCTAATGAAACTGATGCCCCAGAAAAATGTACCACGATTCTCCTGAAGTCTCCTGTACCCCTGAGTGTGAGTAGCTTTGGGACAATGGACAACGCAAGGGTTTAAGATTAGTAGATTTGGGGTTCAAATTCACCCATCAGTTAATAACTGGATGACCTTGAGGATTTCTCTTACACAACTGGTGATAACAATGCATTTTTTCACAGGGCTGCTGTGTTTAGTACAACTTTGCTGGCTGATATAGGGATTAAACCCTGGACCTCAGTGTTATCAGTACCATGCACTAACCAACTGAGCTAACTGGCTCCAGCTTCTATTACTTAACTGTCTACTTTGTGCTAAATATTGTAGTGACCCAGAGCTGAATGATACAGTCCCTGTCTTCTAGTGGAAATTTTTTTAAGTGCTATGTCAGGTTTCAGCTAGCGGTCTTAGTCTCTGCTATTGGGAGTTTTTGAAGAAGCTAAGATTGAAGTTAAATCTTAAATCAGGGATTCATGAATGGCTTCAGAGAGTCTGTGATGTGAATTTCTTCTTGAAATTATTCACAAAATATGTGTGTGTGTGTGTGTGTGTGTGTGTGTGTGTGTTTGATTTCAAATGTGCATTTTCATTGGGGGCAGGGTTTATAATTTTCGCTACATTCTGGGATGGTTCCATGACTCCAAATTAAAGTGCCACTGCTGGCTGGCTAAAAAGGATTCAGATAATTTTGGTATGGCTCTCACTTCTCTTCCTCTAAATGGCTTCCTCCCTGAAAAAGAATCTATATTATGCAGAGAATGTGATAGTCATATAAATTAATGGGGCACTGTCGGGCTGCTTCAAGTTGAGAATAATCCCCACCTGAACCGATCAGCTTGGGCTATGTTTTGCCCCTGTAACAAATTATCTCTTATCTCCAAAGCTCACAACAAACAAAGATTTGTTTCTCACCATGCTTCAAGTCTCTTTGCTTTACTCTGGAACCCAGGCCGATCGAGCAGCCTCTCTCTGGGACATTATTATTGGTCTTGAGGCAGAAGGAATAACAAACCATGCCATGGCTCTTCAAGTCTCTGCTTAGAAGTAACACATGTCACTTTTGCTAACATTTTATTAGCCAGAGAATCACATGACCACCCCTGACCACATGGGATAGGGATGTCGTATCAGTCCATTTCTGTTGCTTCTAACAGAACATCTGGAACTGGGTGATTTATAAGAAAACGAAATTTATTGCTTACCGTTTCAGATGCTGGGAAGTCCAAAGTCCAGGGAACACATCTGGTGAGGGTCTACTCTCTTCATGCCCCAGTACTGGCCTTTACATCAAGAGACACTTTTACACATGGTTGGTGTTCCCTGAATACACCTGGCTCAACATGTTCATAGCTTAAAGAATCTCCTGGGTCAAGAAGGCATGCTAAGCATCATGAACTGAATTGTGTGCCCCCTGTCCCCGTACCACCAAATCCATATGCTGAAGCCCTAACCCCCAATATGACTGTATTTGGAGATAGGCCTTTTAAAGAGGTGGTTAAGGTTATATGAGTTCACAAGAGTGGGGCCCTAACCCACTTATTGTTATTATTGGTGTCATAATAAGTGGAAAAGACACAGAGGGAAGGCCATGTGAGGACACAGCAAGAAAGTGGTCATCTGGAAACCAAAGACCCTGCCAACACCTTGATCTTAGACTTCCAGCCTCTGGAACTATGACAAATAGCTTTCTGTTGTTTCAGCCACCCAGTCTGTGGTACTTTGATACGGCAGCTCTAGCAAACCAGTGCATTCAGAAAAACAGCAGCACCAATCCCCAGCCTACTTCCCTTACCTTTCCCCCCTTTTCAGAGGAAACCTTTTTTATTCCGTACCACTGTTTCTTTCGTACTTCTCTCCATATCTCTTGAGAATCCTGCCCAGTGCTCCTTCTTGTGTTTTCCATCTTAACTGTAACCTCTTGACCTTCACTGCAAAAGATGACATTTTAGCTCTTTTTCCTTCTGCCCGTCCTCATCCCACATAAGTAGACTTTTCCCTCACCCCCTGCCCAACTCTGAATATCATTATATCATATTTGGTTAGATTAATATTCTGTAATTTTGCATATATAAGTGTGCATCACAGTGGAGTTTTGTGGTAAAACCATGATTATTTTTCCTTTCTTATACAATGTTTTGTTTTTCTAGAGTTAATAATTATGTTTGTTTACTTCTGCATCATCAGTTCAACCACAAACCCATGCAGGCTTCGTCAGGGCCCTGGCCAGATGTCGTAGAATTTCATTCCCAGGCTTTTCAACCCAAGGGGACTGTAAATGAGGGGTTATTGAGAGAGGTGTGGATGAGGACCAAGGAGCACCCTGGGGACAGGAACACTGGAAAGCCATTGCTGGTGCCAGGCTTGAGGGAAAGGAGAGGAAAGAGTGTTACTGGAGCCCAGGAGATTCGGGATCACAGTGGAGGGGATGCTCTCCGGATCTGGGATGAGGGTCGGGGGCGGCGGGAGTGGGGGATGATGTCACTGCTGCTGAAATGCCAGTTTCAAAGCAGGCAGAGAGAGACATGGAACACACTTGTCCTCTCTCTCCTCCTCCCTCTCATCAATTGCCAGTGCCTTTCATTAACAAAACCCAATCAGAAGCCAGAGGGTGAGGGAGTCTGGAGCTTCAATCCATAGGGACAGCCTCTTTGAAGGTGCCGGGCAGAGAAAGGCAGCAAATGCATGGGGGTGGGCCACATGGAGACCACCCAGCACACTGTGCCGGTCAGTCATATCATCTCTGCTCAGCAGAGTCACTGGCTTCAGGTATGCGAGCGGTCTCAGCTTCCCGGAGGCGTGTCTCCCAGAGCCGGCTGAGCCTTCACGGCGGGACCTGCTGGCCGGCTCCTGCGGTGTCCCTCCTTGTCTCCTGTGTGCCATCTCCTGTCTCCTGCGGTCCCGTCTTCTCTTCCTGGGCTTACTCATTTTGGTGGAGCTCATCCTCCAGTAGCTTCCAGACAAAGAAGGGGATGTGGAAGGTACGGTCTTTGAGACCTTGCAAGACATGATGTCTTTATTCCTCCTTCACACCTGACTGGTAGCGTGACTGGCACGATCCCCTAGGGGGAAGTCATTTTCCTTCCTCACAGCTGGTGACACTCAAACCCAAAGCCCTCCGATCCTGTGAGGGGATTTTTTTTCTGTCTGGAAACTTAAAGAATCTTCTCTGTGTCTTTAGTATACCGAGATTTCACAACTATGCTCTTTGGTGTGGGTCTCTTTTCACCACTGTGCCTAATGCCCAGAGGACCCTCTCAGTCCAGACACTCAAGTTCTTCAGGGTTGGGAAATTGTCTTGAAATACTTCACCAATGACTTTCTTCTCTTCATTTTCTCTAAGTTTCCTTTCTAAAAATCCAGTTATTCAGATATTGAACTTCTCTCATTTTCTTGCAGTTTCTCTTTTGTGTGTTTTTGTTCTTCTTGGAAAAAGATGTCCTCACGTTATGGGTGGAATTGTGTCCCCCAAAAAGATGTTGAAGACCTAACCCCCAATGCCTCTGAACGTGACCTTATTTGGATATAGGGTCTTTGCAGATGATCAAGTTAAGGTGAGATCATTAGGGAAGGCCCTAATCCAATACAACTGTGTCCTTATAAAAAGGGGAAATTTGGACACATATACAGACACACACACATGGAGAACGCCATGTGAAGATGGAGACAGATCTGGGTAATGCACCTACAAGCCATGGAACACCAAAGATCACCAGCAACACACCAGAAGCAAAGAGAGAGGCAGGAAGCAGCCCTCAGAAGGAACCAGGCCTGCCGACACCTTGATTTTGACTTCTAGCCTCTAGAAAACTGAGATAATAAATTTCTATTGTTTAAGCCATCAAGTTCGTGGAACTCTGCTATGGCGGCCCCAGGAAACCACATACTTCATCTTTGCTTTCCTGTTCTTCTATTAAGCTCTCTATTTCTTCCATCATGTTTCTAATTTACAAGACCAATTTTTTTGTTCTCTGTACATTTCCTTTCTGTCACATCCTCTTCTTTTTTTTTTTGGTGGCTGGCCACAGGGATAGAACTCTGGACCTTGGTGTCATTGGCACCACGCTCTAAGCAGCTGAGCTAACCAGCTGGCCTCTCATCCTTTTCTTATTTTATGCCTGCAGTACATGCTCTCATTTCTCTGAGAAAATGAATGGCGTACATATTCAAAGCTTTCTTTTGGTAGAGTAGGCTCTGTTGTTCTTTGTTTTATGTACTTGTTAGGGTCTTTTCTCAGGTGTCCCTAAATCTCCTTGAGGGTGGTAGACAAAGGGGGCTGGCTGGTTAGCTCGGTTGGCTAGAGTGCAGTCCTTGTAACACCAAGATCACAGGTTCGGTTCCCTGTACTGGCCAGCTGCCTCAGCCCCCCCAAAATAAAAAAGAAAGTGAAGGGTGTAAAAGCTGAGAACATCAAGCCAAGAATAGGGATTGTTAAATCTAGGGGGATGTGGTGGAGTTCTTTTTCTGGGAACTTCTAATGTAAATGTCTTTAGGTCTTCCCCTGGGCTAGTCAGACCCCTCTAATCTTCTGCCTGGATAGTAAAGGCCCATGGGGAGCAGTCTGGAGGCTCAGGCTTCATTATGCAGTCACACATCCTGTCCTTGGGGGAAGAGGGGACCTCCGTGTCACCTTATCTGGGGAATTAAGCTCCACTCCAGAGTGGGGTAGGGGGGAGAGGGGAAGGTGCCCTGCAGCCTGGAGGGAGGGGTGGGCCCAGGGAGCAGATCTGAAAAACCATCTACATGCTTCGTTAACAGCTTTTCACCAGTCCTCATTATTTAGTCCTCCCCACCCTTCACCTCTACTTCTAGAAATGAGCAAAAAATTCCTGACCTTTTGGAAGATTTGGCTGGTTCTTGGTTTTTACAACCTGGCTTAGGATTTGGCTTTCTCAAGGCACTGGCTACCTACCCATTTATTTTCCAGCTTAAAATATTTTCTTGTTGTTGTTTCCTCTCCATTCTCTCAGACCTGTGTTTTTTTTTTTTTGTTTAAAAAAATTTTTTTTCTTTTAACTTTAGTTTGAGGAAACAAAATGATATGTGTTCAATGCTCCATCTTTACTTGATAAAAACACTCAACAAACTAGGAATAGAAGGGAACTTCTTCAATGAGATAAAGGGCATCTATGAAAAACCCACAGCTAACATCAAATTTAGGAATGGAAAACTAAATGCTTCCCCCCTCCCCGAGATCAGGAGCAAGATACGAGATGTCTGCTTTTGCTACTTCTTTTCAACATTGTACTGGGGCTTCTAGCCAGGAATTAGGCGAGAAAATGAAATTGGAGGCATGCAGATTGGAAAGGAAGTAAAATTATCTCTGTTTGCAGATGACATGATTGTGTATATAAAATATCCTAAGGATTGTGATAAAAACCTATTACAGCTAATGAACAAGTTCAGCAAGGATAAAAGATCAATACACAAAAATCAATTGTATTTCTATACACTTGTAATGAACAATCTGAAAATGAAATTAAGAAAACAGTTTCGTTTTAAAATAGCATCAAAAAGAATACTTAGGAATGAGTTTAACAAAAGAAGTGCAAAACCTGTGCTCTAAAACTATAAGATATTGTTGATGTTGAAAGAAATAAAAACAAGATCTAAATAAATGGAAAGACATCTCATGTTCATTGACCAGAAGATTTAATATTGGTGAGATGGCAATACCCCCCCAAATTGATCTATAGACTCAACACAATCCCTATAAAAATCCCAGCTGACTTCTCTGCAGAAACTGACAAGCTAATCCTAATATTCACAAGGAAATGTAAGAGACCCAGAATAGCCAAAACAATCTTGAAAAAGAACAAAATTAAAGGGCATACTTCCTGATTTGAAGACTTAATACAAAGCAACAGTAATCAAGACAGTTGTGGTACTGGCATAAGGATAGACATGTAGATCAATGAAACAGAATGGAGAGTCCAGAAATAAAACCTCACATTTATGGTCAATTGATTTTTGACAAGGGGGTCAAAACAATTCAATAAGGGAGACATTCTACAAATGGTGCTGGGACACCTGGATATCCACATGCAAAAGAATGAAGTTGCACCCCTATTTCACATCATATACAAGATTAACTCGCAATGGACCAAAGGCCTAAATGTAAGAGCTAAAACTATAAAACTCTAAGAAGAAAACAGAAATAAATCTTCACGACCTTGGATTGACATGTTTTTTTACATGACGCCAAAAGCAAAAAGATCAAAGAAACATTGTTAAATTAGACTCCATAAAAATTTAAACATTTTGTTCCTCAAAGGACACCATCAAGAAAGTGAAAAGAAAACCCACAGAATGAGAGAAAATATTTGCAAGTCATATATCTGATAAAGGACTTGCGTATAGGATATATAAGAATTCTTATAACTCAATAATAAAAAGACAACCCAATTAAAAATTGGGCAAAGGATCTGAATAGACAATTCTCCAAAAAATATATATAAATAGTCAATAAGCACATAAAAGCTCCACATCGTTAGCCGTCAGCGAAATATGCAAATCAAAACCACAATGAGATACACTTCACGCCCATTAGAATGGCTGTAATAAAAACGATAATCCAAGTGTTGGTGAGAATGTGGAGAAATAGGAACCCTTATACATTGCTAGTGGGAATGTAAAAACAGTCTGGAAGTTCCTCAGAAGTTTAAACTTAGAGAATTACTGTACCACCCAGCTATTCCTGGGTGTATAACCAAGAAAGGAAAATACGAAAACTTGCACATAAATATCAGTAGCAGCGCTATTGGTAATAGCCCCAAAGTAAAAACAAACCAAATATCCTTCAACTGATGAATGGATAAGTAAAATGGAAGGTATCCTACAACTTCCAATGTTGACAATAAAAAGAAACAAAGTCTGACACATGCATGGTACAACACAGATGAACCTTGAAAACATTCTATATGAAAGAATCCAGACACACAGCTCACGTATTGTATAATTCTATTGATACAAAATATCCAGAATAGGCAAATCTATGGAGACAGGAAGTAGATTAGTGGTGGCTTAGGGCTGGGGAAGGGGTTGGAGAGATAGGAGGTGTGGCTACTAATGGGCACAGAGTTTCTTTGGGGGGTGATGAAAATGTTCTGAAATTGGTTTTGGTGAGGGTTGCACAACTCTATGAACATACTAAAACCATTGATTTGTCTACTTTAGATGGCTGAATTGCATGGTACATGAGTTATATGTAAATAAATCTGTTATTTGAAAAAAAAAAAAAAGCTTGATTTTAACTGTCCTGGTCTCTGCGTTTTCTACTACCACCCTTTATGTTAATTTGTATGCATTACAACTCAGCATAATGACACTACGGATCCAGATGGAGGTAGTTGGGGTCATGGGCATTGGGTAAGGAAGACCTGAGTGGATTCTGGCACACTCGCCCCTTATTAGCCACACTCTTATAGTCTTGGATGAGTGGCTTAATGTCTTTGGGCCTCAGTTTCACAGTCTGTAGAATAAGATTAATATTAGAACCATAGGAAGGGATTTTATATTTATAGGCAGAGCCTTGTTAAATGGACTACAGAAAATACTAAGATGCTTTTTGCCTGTCTTCCACCCCAGAAGAATGTGTTGGAGGGATGTATTAAGCAGGACTCCTTTGGTTGCAACAGACAGACAGCAAAAAAAGCAGCTGAAGCAAACAAAGAGAAGGAATTGGCTTGTGTTACTGGGAAATCCAGGGGTATCTTCAGGCATGGCTGGATCCAGGAGCTTAATTGACGTCATCCCTTCCTCTTTCCTTTGCTTACTCTATGGTAGGGGTTAAGAGTGAAGACTCTGGAGTCAGGCTGCCTGGGCTTGAACATTACTTGCTATGTGACCTTGGGCAAATTACTTTTCTGTGCCTCAGTTTTTTCATCTGTATAAAAGGGGATTGTGATGACTGCTGATATCAGAGAACTATGGGGATTCAATGAGGTAATATGTGTAATGTACTTAGAATAGTGCTTGGCACAGTAAATGCTACATAAGTCTGTGCTGTTATTGTTATTATTTATGTTGTGATTCAGCTACAGCCAGAAACACTCCTTCAGGCAAGAAAGTAGGTTCTTAGAAGCTTGGGTCTATATCCCTAAAGCACAGAAATAAAAAAAATAAATTAAAGAAGGAGGACTATCTACACACTAGCTATCCGAGGAACTTGGGTGATATGCTCTTCCCTGAACCAAACAGAGGGACACAGTTCTATGATTGGCACAGCCTGGGTCATGGGCTCATGATGCCAGGGGCTGGGTATAATGATGATAGTCTGGTGAGACCACATGGAGACATGTGGAGTTTAAGAGGCCAGAGGAAGCAGAAAGTGGCTAGGTAGATAATAACCAGTACTATCTTCACCTACTAGAGGAAAGTTTCCAAGCATCACTGGAGAGGACTGGATTCTGGGCAGGCTGTGATGGGGCCACAGCAAAAGGAAAGCTCTTGGTACAGCCAGTGGTGGGGAGGGGGCGAGCCTTGGTGCTGGAGACCTGCTTTGTACCATGCCATTCCAGTCCTCACTAGAAACACCAGGCCTCTCAGGCTTCCTCGAGGCTGAGGAATGCCATGTGGTATGCATTACCCACGAGTAATAGACCATTTACCTTCCACAAAGCCGGGAGCAAACAGACCTAATTGGTGGAGCCACTGGAATATTGTATGTCTCTCATTGTGGTCCCAGAACTTGAGACCCTCTTACTTTTGCAACCGGGACAACATGTTGAAAAGATGGTGGTCTTCAGTCTAAATGGAAAAAGCAACAAAACCACATTTTAGACGGTTTTGGATGGTTTGAAGTGGTTTCTGGTTAATCCCAGTTCCACCAGGCCCTCTGAGAGGTTGGCTACATCTGGGGTCTGCGAGAATGGGGGAAACTATTTTGCTAAGCCAGCCTTGTGTCTGCATTCCCAAATATGGAGTTCAAGGGATCATCTTGGAGAAAATGAAACAGAAGCTTCCAACAAAGGGTTCCTGAAAGTCGGTTTGTAATTAACCTTTCTGTGTAACATGAGATTTCTCAACTAAATGGAGGGGAAAAACATAGATTCCATTTTAATAATGAACAGATACTTGTATACAGCAGTTCCAACATGCTTTACAGAATACTGATTACCATATGCTGGGGGTATTAGTCGACAGCCATGTAAAAACTGAACCGACCTATCTATTTTTTAGATTCCGGGTTTCTCCCCTAGTGACAAGCAGGCTGTGTGCAAAGGTGGCCCTACAGCTTCTTGAGCCTGGGGCACAAGTGCCGCAGCAAGGCCAGGCTCCAGTCCCTTCCTTCATAAAATCTGTGACCTCACGGACTCATCTCCAAACCATAATTGAATTCCCATTTGATCTGTTTGACCTCGGCTTCCCACACTGCCGATTCCCTGGTGGACAGAGTGTGCTCTGGGAACGCACAAGGCCGCAGGGGTTGCCACCTGTGCCCTCTCGGGCAGAACACAGCCTCCAGACAAGTCTTATTTGGCACGTCCAGGATTGAAAAATATTTTTGAATGTGAATGCCTTTGGTTGCTGTGTTTGTTCCCTAGGGCTGCAGGAACAAAGCGCCACAGACTGAGTGGCTTAAACAACAGACACTTACCGTCCCACAGTTCTGGAGCTGGAAGGCTCAGATCAAGCAGGGCTGTGGGGGAGGGATCTGTTCCAGCCTCTCTCCTTGGCTTGTGGATGGCCATCTTCTCCCTGCATCTTCCCATTGTCTTCCCTTTGTACATGTCTGTGTCTGAATTTCCTCTTTTTATAGGATGCCAGTCATAGTGGATTAGGGCCCACCCTAGTGACCTCATGTTGTCTTGGTTACCTCTGTGAAGTAAGTCTCTATTTCCAAATAAGGTCACATTTTGAAGTACTGAGGGTCAGGACTTCAACATGTGAATTTGGGAGACACAATTTAGCTCATAACAGATGCCATGGCCCTTCATTGTGCCTCGGTCCCTTCCATTCTCGAGTGACTTACACTAGGTGCCTCTCACATTCTTTCCTGGCCTCCGTGTGCTTTTGGATTGTGCCTCCTCCCTTGTTTATAAGTTCACTCATGCATTCATTTCTTTGAGTGACTTACACTAGGTGCCTCTCACATTCTTTCCTGGCCTCCGTGTGCTTTTGGATTGTGACTCCTCCCTTGTTTATAAGTTCACTCATGCATTCATTTCTTCATCCATTTGTTTAATCGATCATTCATCATAGTACTTACTCTGCAAGATTGTTGAGTAAATGAAATAAGATCATGTATTTGCAATTTAATCTTAATGGCTGGCATATACAGTGGTAGGTATTTGACAGCAATCATTCATTCATTCACTTGCCAATATTTATCAAGCACCCACTAAATGCCTTTCTGTGTAACATGAGCAGGAGCAGGGCTAGGCTGAGAGGTAATGGTGCACAGAGCCAGTCGAGGTCCCTGCACTGATGAAGTGTAGAGTGAGGTCGGGGAGACAGACCTTACGCAGTATCCACAGCATGAGTGTGTAAGGTCACACTGATAAGTGCTCTGTTAAACTCTGGGCACAAGCCCAGGGAACACAGGTCTGGAGCAGAAAAATAGAGGCAACAAGCCCCAAATTGGGCTCTAAGAGGAAGGGGGAGGCCACGCAGATCCTGTGGCCCACGGGAAGGCATCTGAGCTTTCTTAAAATGTACTGATGGTGCTATCGATAACTGTTCAGCAGAGGGTGATACTATCAGAGTTGCACTGAGGGGTCAGTTGGAGGGGGACAAGAAGGGATTCCTGGAGACCCTCTGCCCCTGGGAGGCTGCTCCAGGTGCCTCAAAGAAAGAGATGAGAGCTTAGCCTGGAGGGGAGTGGAAGAGATGGGGGGGCGGGGGTGGCTTTGAGAGATTAGGGGTAGAATTGGCAGGGCGTGGGGATGGGTTGGTGGGGTGTGAGAGGGAGATGTCAGGAATGGATGGGCTTACAGACGTGGCTGGGTGGTGTGGCTTCCCACTGAGAGAAGCAAGAGGGTCTGGATTGTAGGAACACATTGAGTTTGAGGCATTGAGTTTGACTTGATAAAGC
The DNA here is from genome assembly GCF_000696425.1 of Galeopterus variegatus. Taxonomy (NCBI): domain Eukaryota; kingdom Metazoa; phylum Chordata; class Mammalia; order Dermoptera; family Cynocephalidae; genus Galeopterus; species Galeopterus variegatus. The sequence goes on along the minus strand of NW_007731307.1, from coordinate 48,151 downwards.
ATGAGGAGTTACTGTCAATCATCCATTCATTCATTTGACAATTATTTATGGGGCACTTGTACATGGCAAGCAGGGTGTTCGGTATCAGGGATATTGCAGTAGACCATTCAAAGTGCCTTATGCAGTGACCCTTCTGATGAGATAGACGATAAATAAGTGAGCACATAGATAAGATCATTACAGACTATGATAAGGAAACAAGGCCAGGTGAGTGATGGGGAGTGACTGGGGCTGGGAAAGGTGGGCTACTTAAGTTAGAGTGGACAGGAAAGGCCTTTCTGAAGACTGAAGCCCGAATGGTGAGAATGAGCTGGATATGGAAGAGCTTGGGGAAGAGCATCCCAGGCAGAGAACACAGCATGTGCAAAGGCCCAGGGACAGGAGAGAAAGGCTCTCAATGAGGTCGGAGTGATAATCAGAGGCCAGGTCACGCAGGATGCAGGGACTTACAGGCTGAAGTAAGTATTCACATTTACACCAGGGTTATGGAAAAACCCCTCAAGAAGGCTTTAAGCAGGGGGTGATAGGATCTGCTTCCCATATTACAAAGATCAGCCTAATTTTGAGAAACACCAAAGTGAAATTCTAGGGGCCTTGCCCACGCCTTTCTCTTTTTGCATAACCTGGTTTGAGTTGAGTTTTTTTGCACCGCAAACGTCTTGATTAGCACACCTGGGAAGAAAAACTTTTCTAGGGGCACGTGTGAAGATCCAAGAATCACAGGCCATCAGAGCTGGATGGAGCTCAGGGATGAGCGAGGCTGGCAGTGTTGTGACTGCGCCTGTAGAGACTGAGGGCCATCAAGACCCAGGCCTCTTTTATCTGGAACAGCTACTCTTTCATCGGTTTTGCTCACGGAGGACCACGTGCACTTTCTCTAGTGGTCTCCTTGCCTAAAAGTGCTTGGAAACCACAGAGCCAAGTTTGTGCCACTCTTTTATAGGTGGGGAAACTGGGCCCTGGAGAGATTAGGCCACACAGCTGGGAAGAGGCCAGTTGTGGGTCTGCAGCTGCTTTCTTGGTGCTCTCTGCGGTGAAGGCTGCCCACCACTGTGGCCGGCACTGGGGAGCTTGCCATAAGGGCAGAAGTTGTGCCCTTCTTAGACGAGCCATTGAGGGGCCCAAAGGAGATGCAGCTTTGTGGTCAGCCCTCACAGGAGATGGGCGAAGCCACGGGGACCTATTCACAGGCTGGGACAGTAAGTGCGAAAGAGGAAACTAGGCCCTGGAGCTGAGCTTCCACACAAGGTGGAGGTGGCTCTTGCTGATCCAGCATCCCCTGGGGCTGACAGGACCCAGGATGATGTGCTGTGGCCTGAAAAAGGGACGTGGGGCAGAAGCTTTGGGAATCACAGCTGAGTTCAAGTCCCAGATCTCTGGACCTGCCCCCGACTAGCTGTGGGATATGGGCGCATCACTTAAAGTCTCTGGATCTCTGTTTCATCAGCTGGGATAAAACGTAGCGCAGCCTCACAGGAGTGTGATGCGAACTCAGTGAGATACCACACCTCGGGCTCTCAACACAGCGCCTGGCACCTGGCAAGCGCCCAGTAAGCTGTTGCCCTGCTGTTGTAATTTAGCGATGATGGTTATTTTTATTCCAAGTTCCACGCTGCACAGCTGGGGACAGGAGGCTGAGAAAGGCAGAGCCTGACGATGCCCGGACCAGAGGCTGGTTTGTCAATTGGCATTAAAATCCCACCTCCCAGTAAATTTCCAATGGAAATGAAGCATGAGAGTTCAATGTTTTCCCACTTAATGCAATTGAGATTTTTCTTCCAGCCGTGGTTCCTGCTCATGAGTTAAAGTTGTAGCAAATGCTGTCACTGTTTGCACATCTTTGTTTTATTTTTACTTGCGTGATGAACAATCAAAATAAATAAATCGGCTGTGAGATTTCAAGTAACTAAAACAAAAACCGAAAACCAAGAAAAAACAAAACAAAACAAATCAAAACTTGTCTCTCCAATGAACCAGACTCTTTTTCTCCCAGGTTTAGGCACCTGGGGGCTTTGTTCTGGTGTATAGACGTGCTAATTGCATGATGTTCCTAAGGCTCAGAAGAACAGGCTAGAGATTCAAATGCATCTTCACTCCTCCTGTAATTTAAAAAATAAATAAATATAAAACTTAACATTTATTATTCTAGTTATTGAGCACCAGGCACTACAACTGTGTGTTTCACATGCATTCTCTTGATTTTTTCCCCCAAAGAGCTGAGAATTAGTATCATTCCCTTTTGCAGATGAAGAAACTAAGCTGAAAGAGAGCAAATGTCTTGCCTAAGGTGAGATCCTGAGAGACTCCAGATGGAGGGGGGGACAAATTGAAGGGCTTCAGAAAAGATGCTGAAATCTTTCTGGAGAGTTCCTTTGGTGGGAGTTGAAATACAGCTGCTTTGTTAAATTATGTCTTTCTGGTTTCCCAGGGCACATAGGGAATAACTCTGAGTTAGCTCAGAGTTCTAACTCCCTGACAGACTGTTTACTTCAAAGGGTAGTGGTTTCCCTCAACTTAAGAACTCCCAAGCTTTCAAAGTGTTAGTCAGATTTTGCACTGTGATATTGCTGCATGACAAACGACCCCCACAAAATCTTGGGAGCTTACAGCAAACACCATCTGTCTCGCTCTTGGGTCTGGGGGTCATGTGGGTAGCTCTGCTGTAGGCTTTGGGTTATGACCAGGTGTGGTGCATGTGCTGCTTTATTCTGGAATCAGAGATTATGCAGTGGGATGTCTTATGGTGAATGGCAGAAGCATGTTAAGCATAGAAGAACAAGCCAAACCAAGCAAGCACATTTAAAACCTCTGCTCGCCTCTCGTTCACTTACATTCTGTTGCCAAGCACACCATCACTGTAAAGAGATGTACAACCCACTTCCTGGACAATCCAGTCTGCTACACAAAGGCAGCTCACCCCAAGGCCACTTTGCCTTACCCCAGCAGGGAAAGGCTTTGCCTCTTCTTTCCATGAGCGTGAGGTTAGAATTTTCCAAAGGAACTTTACCAAAGACTAAAGGAGAACCAGATAGGCTGGAGTGAAAGTCCATTGGTTCTGTTTGCTGAGCATCCACTTTGCTGGTAAATGATCCCCAATTTCCCCTGTCCTCATTCTCAGTCCCTGTGATTTGGGGGTGGGAGGTTGCTGTCCTCACCTGCCAACTTCAGGGGTGAACACCTGGTCCATTCCTGGCCAATGGAAATACTGCATGTCCTTGACCAAATTGTTGTCTCTGGGCTGGTCATGTGACCCAAGCTGGGTCAATGGAAATGACATGCAGGAGTTGTACTAGAACTATTAGAATAGAGGTTCACATTTCCAGTGAGTTGGTACCTCTGGTATCACACAGTGAAGCTGACACAGAGGCAAACAGGGTTAAAGAACGATGCAGAATTTTGAGAACATTGTTTGGGCATCTGGATCCAGCTGTGCCTGGAAGCCCTAACCCACAATAAATTCCTTTTGGGGGTGGGGGTGGGCATAAGCCAGTTTGAATTGGATATTTATCCCTTGCAACAAAAAAACACCTTCCTAATTCAGAAATAGAGCCAAAGGCAGTAGAATAAGATGGCTGAGATCAGACCTGGGTTCAAACCCTGGCCCTAACACATAGAGCTGTGTGACCTTGTTGAGCCTCAGTCTTCTCACCTGTCAGATGAGAAAGAAATGCTTACTTTGAGGGTTGTTGTGAGGGTAAACCAAACCTACTTTAACAGGTCATCTGGGTCTGGCAGATTGTAGATGCTCAGTGAACGGCTGATGCTTACTATAACCCATGGACTCAGAAGCAGACTTCCTGTTCTCCCTGGATGCGGGTCCAGCCTGGCAGTTTGTTTGCCCACAGATCCCACAAGTCACATGATCCCCCTTCCTGTCACCCATGGGAGGCTGGGGTTGGCAGGGACTCTGAGCTCTGGCAGGCTGCGCCTTCTCTCCCAGAACGACCCCCCGCCCACCTGCTCTCCAGGATGCCTCTGGGCCCAGAGGGCTCAGCACCTCAGAACTGCCACCACCGTGTCCTGGTCCCACAGACCAGCCCATACTGCTCCTGGGAGAAGAGCTCCTCCCTCCAGAAAGCCATAGGCTCTTAGGGGCAGGAGACTGGGAAGCCCCAGAGATTCCTACAGGTTTAGTGGAGGGAAGACTAGGGCTCCCAGGGCCCAGAATAAGTGGCACACCCAGAATGCAAGCCCTGGTCTCTGCCTCCATGCAGCCTGTCCCCTAGGCTCATTCCCTGGGAGCACTGCCACACGTGGTGGCCACAGACAATGTAGGGGACATGCCAAGGAATGTTTTTAATTTAACAGCTATGTATTTATGTCAGTAGTTATTCCCAGTTCCTTCTGCAGGGGAATGCCAGCTCCCTGGGGACAGGGACTTTTGTGTGCTCCATCCCTAGCATTTCCAGAGCTTGAACATTGCCCAGCAATCAGCACATAAAGGGGTGTAGTGAGCAAGCAGCAGGCAGTGGTGCCGCTTCTCCTGCTGTCAGTGACAAGTTTGGTCATTTGAAGGCAGATGCACAGGGAGGAACGGTGGGGTGGGGTGTGGAAGGGAAAACGGCGCTCAGGTGGGGCTGGCACCTGGATTTAGGCAGTGTCAGGTGACTCGGCTCTGCCATCCCTTCCAGCAGAACATCCTCTGATTCTCAGAAGCACGTTGGGCTGAAGCAAGAGTTGAGTTTGCTTTTCCCTGGTGTATTCATTTCCCGTGGCTGTCATAACAAATGAACTATGAGCTGCATGTCCTGCAACAACAGGAACGCATTCTCTCACAGTTCTGGAGGCCGGAAGTCTGAGAGGGAGTGGTCTCTCCTTGCCTCTTCCAGCTTCTGGTGGCACAAGACTTCCCATGGCTTGTGGCCACATCACTCAAATACCTTCACATGGCCATCTTTTCTGTGTCTGTGTCTTCTCTTCTGTCTCTTAAAAGGACACTTGCCATTGGATTTAAGATCCACACAGACAATCCAAGATGATCTCATCTTGAGATCCTTAATCTAATTATATCTGCAAAGGTCCTTTTCCAAATAAGGTCACATTCACAGGTTCTGGGGATTAGGACTTGGACATATCTTTTTGAGGGCCACCATTCAACCTACTACACCTAGGATCTGGTCCCTGTTCAGCACCAACCCCAGCCCTGCAGAGCAGCCCTCTCCAGGGAAGCCCAATTTCTTAAAGGATGGAGATTTGGGGGGACATTTGATGGGGCCTGGGTGAGGAGCAGTAGGATCCTTCCTGGGGAGGGGGCTTGCTCCCAGCAGTCATTGTGGGGGCCTCTTTTCTCTCGTCAGCCATTTCTGAAGAAGAAGGAAAGGGGTTGAGCTGGGAGAATTTGATCCTTGGGGAATCTGTTGAGGGCAGGGGCCTGGTTGTCCACCTCTCTGGAGTTGTCTAGTTGCTCTGCAGGCTTTGATGAATATTGCATTCTGAATGCTTATGGGAAGGAAGAGGGGAGAGGAGGGTCTGCATGACAAATGCGACCTGGGAGTCTCATAGGTCTGGATGCCAACATGCCTGTGCAGCAGTTACTCAATGAATATTCATAGATCACCTACTGTGTGCCAGGCAATGGATATAGCACCAAGAAACACAGCACCAATCCTTGTCCTCATGGAGCTTGTAGCTTAGGGCTGAAGAAAGATTAGAAGTGAAACTGCAGATAAAACTATTAGAAATTGTGATCAGTTCTAGAAAGGAAATAGACTGGGTGCAGGGACGAAGAATGACAGGGAAGACTTCTTGGAAGAAGTGGTATTTGTGCTAAGTCCTAAAGCTGGACAAAAAGCATTTCAGACAGAGGTAACAGCATGTGCAAAGGCCCTGAGGTTAGAAAGAGCCCAGCATGTTAGATAAATGGAAAAACGTTCAGTGCTGGGATGTACTTAATGAGGGTGACAGGGGAGGGGTCGGCTGGTATCAAATCCTGCCGGTCCTATGGACTGTGAGAAGGAATTTGGATTTTATTCAAAAGATTTTAATCAGATTGTGCCATAACTTGAGTTCAATTTTTAAATGATCCCTTTGGGGGCCAGGCAGAGAATAGATTATAGGGCAGTTGTTGACAATCTTTCTCTGTAAAGACTTAGATGGTAAATATTTTTGGCTGTGGGAGCCATACAGTCTCTATTGTGACTATGCAACTCTGCTGTTGTAGCACAAAAGAAGCCAGAGGCAATGTGTGAGCAACCAGGCATGGCTGTGTGCCAATAAAACTTTATAAAACAGCCAGTGGGTGGAGTGGCCCACGGGCCATGGTGTGCTGACCCCTGTTGTAGGAGAACAAAAGTGGAAATGAGAAGAGTGCTATGACCCTGAGCAAGTAACCAAGCCTGTCTGTGCCTCAGTTTTCTCATCTGTATAATGGGCAAACCTTATCTCCCAGCACAATAAGTGGGATGTTAATGGAGATAAAGAGCTGAGCGCAGAGCCCTGGCCTGTGGTAGTTACTTGACACTCAGTGGCCATCACAACATTAGCAGCTGCTTTGTTATTATATCCAGCCAGGATGATCACATCTGTAAAGCAAAGGCTTTAAAACATGGAGTCAGTATTGTCAGCCAACTGCTGGTCTTCGTAGTTCTTTAGCGGCTGATTGGAATGTTTGTGCGTGCAACGGAACGAATGTGACAATGATGTGAATTAGAGCTTTCTGCTCCTCAGTGGGCCAACATTCCTTCCCCAAATCTTGCTCACAGCCTCTATTTCTTCAAAATCTTTAATGAGGCACTTGTTACCTCCTGCTGTGGCCAGCTTCAGTGACCCTCCTGTCATCCTTTCCCTCCTTTAGAGGAATGTCTTTGCCCCTACTCTGCCCTTCTGGGCTGCATATGGGATTTAATTAATCCTTGTTTACACCTTCCTGTTGTTTTATTCCTCTCTTAACGTGGGAGGTTTCTCTTTCTGGTAGTTTGGTAGGAAGGAAATTATAGAGAAGGGTAAAGGGTCTGTTTTTCTTGAAAATCCTGGCTGGGAAAGGGTGGGTGCCAAAAAACAAGTTTTGGGGAGAGTCTGACAGACCACATCTGTCTTTACCTTCTGGTCAATCCTGAGGGCACAGTTCAGGTTGAGAGGCAGGGAGGCTAACATGGGGCCTTTTCCATCATGTCGTCGGGGTCACTGTCATGGGCCCTGACCTTTAAGAGCAGGTGCTTCAGGGTTGGGGGAGATGCTTCCTCCTAAGGCATTGCTGGGTGGGACCCTGTCATGAAGCCCAGACGGACAAGGGCAGGAGGGATGGGTGGAGGAGCAGAGACTATGGCCAGGCCCTCCCCAGAGCCCACTTGCTCCTAAGCCTGTTTTCCCAGAGCAGTGGCCTCTATGGTACAGTTTGAGAAGAGGGGGAGCCCCATCCAGAATTCTCTCTTCCTCCAGCTGAATGTCCCCAAACTCGATAAACATTGTGAGATGAGGAGCTGCTATAAATTAGAAATAGATAGATAAGTGGTGGGTGAATGTGTGGATGTATGGGTAGACTGATAAATATTGAGCAGGTCTTCTTATGCAATCAAGGGAGAGTCACTCATTCATTCAACAAAGATTTCCCTGAGCACCAACTATGTGCCAGGCATTTGTCTGGCTCTGATTATACAGTGCCAAGTGAAACAGAGACACTCGCTGCTCTCACAGTGCCCACAGTTATAAATCTAATGCCCTGGACCAACAGAAACTATTTTTACCGCTCTGGTTATTTCTTAGGATGAGTTACTCGGCAGCCCACAACTACCCCATCATCAACCAGGAGAAGGCAGAGGTCAGGGCCTGAAAGCTTGGTACTCACATAAAGTGGCACCACTGAGCCAAACCATTAAGGTTTGGGAGTCAGACCCACCTGGGTTAAATCCCTAGTTTTGCCACTTATTAGTGACCTTTTCAACCAGGAGAAGGCAGAGGTCAGGGCCTGAAAGCTTGGTACTCACATAAAGTGGCACCACCGAGCCAAACCATTAAGGTTTGGGAGTCAGACCCACCTGGGTTAAATCCCTAGTTTTGCCACTTATTAGTGACCTTTAGCAAGTCACTTCACCTTACTGAGCTCCAGTTGTCCCATTTGTTCATTCATTATTTATTTTAAGTTTTTGCTAAGTGCTGTTTGCTGCGTACTGTTGTATGTGCTGAGGATACGGCAGTGAACAAGACAGACAAAGTCCCAGTCTTTGTGTAGTTTACTACCTAGTGGAGAGAGACTGACAATAAACAAATACACCAATCTCTAATATACCAATTGGTGATGAGTAGAATGGAGAAAAATACAGCAGGATCAGAAGAATGAGGAACACAAAGGTGGGGTGAGGGTTTATTTGAGTAGCCGCTGAAGAAGGTAGAGAAATGAGCCATGTGGGTATCGGGGTGAAGAGCCTTCCAGGCAGAGTGAACGGCATGTGTGAAGGTCCCGAGGCAGGAGGGACTTGACAGATGTGATTAAGGAGTTTCAGGTAAGAAGCTTATCTGGGGGGACCAATGTAATCACAAGGGTCCTTAAAGACAGAAGCAGATTAAAGGGACAGAAGGCAATGTGACCGTGGAAGCAAGAGGCTGGAGGAAGGGACCAGGAGCCTAGGAGCACTGGTGGCCTCTAGAAGTTGGGAAAGACAGACAAGGAAACAGTTTATCCTCTGAAGCCGAGGCAGAGAGCTGGCTTAGAGACTGCCCGAGAACTTTGCCAGGGCTGCCTCTGGGACTCGCTCCTGCTCCTCTAGCGGGGCTGGGATGCCCCGAGATGCTCATCTCTCCCCTGCCTCTGGGCATCTGCACAGGCTGTCCCCTCTACCAGGAGCTTTCCTCCCTCCCCTCCCCCCCCCAAGTCCCTATAATTGGAGTCCTGTGGTTGAGTTATTGGCTCAATATTTTTATAGGTTCCCCCAGCCCCCCTCCTTCCTTTGCCCCCAAACAAAGGAGCTATAAGACTCGAGCCAAAAACACAGCTCAGAGAATGTGTGCCAGTGACCCAGCCCCTGTGAGGGTGAGGTGGCGAACTTTCCATCTGGCTCCAGCCCTGGGCAGGACCTATTTCTAGTCTCTCTCTAGCACTCCTGCCCCCCTCTTTCAGCCCTCGCTATTCTACAGAAGCTGTTCTGTCCCCTCAGGCTGGGCTAGCTCCTGCTAAGGCACTCTAATGGTCTGGGAAGGGTAGCGACTGTGTTTAAAGGCTGACCTGAAGGCAGTGAGCCAGGAAAGGCAGTCAGTCTGCTGCTGTCTCACAGTCAGACTCTGAGGCACAGCCAGGGCCACACAGTGAGGCTCGGCCACTCACACTGTGAGTCACAGTCAGTCAGTTGCTTGGCCAACCTAAAATGAGTCAGCTGGTCAGTACACCCAGCCAGTCAGATGGTTAGTTGTTGTCTCACAGCCAGACTTGGCTACATGAGTCAGGGCCACCTAGTCATAGCCACTCACATCAGGAGTCACAATCACAGCTGTTCAGTCAGACACCCAGCCAATCTCAGCCAGCCAGTCAATTAGTCATTGTCTCACAGTCGGATTCTGTTGACAGTCAGACATGGCCACTCACACAAGTCACAGCACGGTCAGCAGGTCTCCTGCCATCTGATCAATCTCAATCTGTCAGCTAGTCAATCAATCAGCCAAGGCAGGGTCAGTCAGCCAATCAGCTTGCAGTCATCAGTCACCCATACAGCCAATCAGTCACCCATCAGCACATTCAAGTCAGTCACAACCATCCAGTCAGACACAGCTGCTCATACCATGAGTCACCCAGCTGTCTCCCCCCTGGTTAGTTCATTTCAGTCCGTCTCCGGCAGTCAAGGCATCCAAACAGTCCAATTTCAGTGACTAAGGCAGGGGGTCAGTCCTATCACTTGGGAACAGTCAGTCACAGTCAGCCACAGTCTGTAGTCGAGTCAGTCACAGCCACAAGGAAACACCAGCCAACCAGCCAGTCAATCTCAAAGAGTCAGGCATGCAATCAAGGCAGTCAGTTAAGACCCAGGGTTGACATGAGTCATCCAGTCAGTCTGAAAGAGACAGCCAATCCCCTAGCTAGCTAGTCAGTCAGTGACTGTCATCAAGCAGTAAGTCAAGATCATCAGTCAAAGCTATCCGTTAGGAGATCATCGTTAGTCACCCAGGCATGCAGTCAGTGAGAATCAGCCAGTCAGTCACAGGAGTCAAGAGTCACAGTAATCAGGTAGTCAAAATAGTTAGTCAACAGTAAGTTGCCTATTCAGTCATTTTGAATTAGGCAACCAACCACTTAACCACCCATGACACTTAGTCACCAGCCAGCCAGCCAGTCAATTGGGTGGTCAGTGATTTGATCTCTCAGTCAACTTGTCACCTGGCCTGTCAGGCTCAATCCATCAGCCCAATCATAGTTAGTTACAGGCTCCCATAGACTGTGTCCTGGTCAGTCCCAAGCACAGCCAGAGAGCCACGGTGAAAAGCCCAGTCAGTGACCATCAGTTGGTCACTCATCTAAACTTGTCAAAACCAAGACGCAGACTGACTTCGTACAGTAACAAATGAATCATTAGCAAATCACTGACAGAAACCTTAAATCAAACCAAAAACATGCTTTAACCCCCTTCAGCAATGTCCAGAATTATTGGTCCCAAATCAGCCACCCGCTCCTCATCCTTCAGGAAGGCTAGGGGTAGTGGCAGGCAGTTAAGCAGACTGTGAGTTCAATGGAACCCACTTGTCAAGCTAGAGAGGCCACGGCTGATGGCCTTGGAGAGAGGGCAGAAGACCCTTGGGCCAGCTTTCTGTCCCCACCACCTGGATGCTCCATGAAGGTTTTCTCAGAGCAGGGACCCCAGTGCCAAGGGAGGTAGGGGACAGTGAGAGTGTGAGGTGCCCCTGCAATCCCTGGCCTCCTCCTGTTTCCTCCACCCTCATTTCTCCACTCCCTCCTCCACCATGACCTCCCACCTGCTGTGCCTAGACGCAGGCCTAGCCCTCCCCACTCACTTAGATCCCACCCAGACATCCCACAGCACGGCTCACCTCTGCTACATGTGCACACACACAACACACACACACCTCACTAACGTGCACATGCCACACACACACACCACACACACACACACACGCCACCTGCACGTGCACACACCACACACACAAACACACATGTGCGTACACACGAACACACACACACCTCACTAACGTGCACATGCCACACACACACACCACACACACACACACACACCCCACCTGCACGTGCACACACCACACACACAAACACACATGTGCGTACACACGCCTTGCTTCTTGGCTTGCCTCCTCATTGCAGAACATCCTGTTTCCAGCAGCCTGGGAGAAAACACACAGACCATCCCCCTCACTGTCCCCCTGCCCTGCTCTCAGGGTTTCCACGTGCCTGTCACTTGCTTTTGCCTGGGCCTTTCCCTGGAGCCAGGCTGGGCTCCCAGAGGCATTCTCATTATGGGGCAAACACTGGCTCAAGCCCAGCATGGAGTCAGCCAGGGTTTCTAAGCCCGCGGGGAGACCTGTTCATCTCAGAGAGACTGGAGCTGCTTTCTGCTGGCATGGGGCATACTCTTGGCAGAGGGGACTCTCTAGACCCCCTTCTAGCCCCTGGGCTCAACCACTTCTTAGCCTTGTGACCACACAGGGCACACTCTGAGGGTTTTGGAGCCTCAGCTCCCACCTCTTTAAAATGCAGATGATGGACCCCACCTGCAGGTCTGGGTGTGGATCGAATGAAGAACACTTGAGCTTGCACTGAAAGGGCTTAAGGCAGTGTGCCCACCCAGGGCTAACTTGCTCTAATCAGGCAAATCGGTGGCCCAGGCCTAAAGGGCCCTTTGAGACTCCTTTCCAGGCCCCTTCTCTCATCCTGGTTCCCCGAACCCCTGCCCTACTGCAGCTTCCAGTCAGCAAGGCCTCCTACGTGCCGAACACCGTGCTAGGGGCTCCATGTCACCTCCGCAGTAACCTCACATGAAGTCAGTGCTCCTGCCCTCCCTATTTTATAGAGGAAGAGACTGAAGTTCTGGGAGTTGGGCTCATTTGCCCAAAGCTGCAGTAGTGAGCAGCAGAGCCAGAACTGGCTGACTTCTGAGGCCCACAAGGTGACCTAGGGAGCCTGCTTTTGTACTGAAAGCTGTGTGTGTGTCTTGTCCCTGCACCCCAGGCCCTGCGCCCCAACATTCCACTCTGGTCTTTCCTCTCGGGAGAGGCCTTACACCACAAGGTTCCCTCTCTTACCCCGTTTTCTTCTCATCCCGGCCCTCTGGGGCTCTGCTTGATGGCCCTCAATGTTTGTTCTTCCTTCTTCTTTGGAGATTGAACTTGCAAATGGGAAGGGGCACGTGACCCCCTGGAATAAAGATGACATTCCCCAGCCTTCCTGGCTGCCAAGAGTAGCTTTAGACCCATTATGGCTGATGGGATGTAAAAGCAGGGGGACTCTTCTGTGAATTAGAAAAGGCTGCCTCCTCTGAGCAGGTGCAACCTGGGGCGTGGCTGGTAAGTGAATGCGGGTCTGGGTCAAGTACAAGTGAAGCCCCGTGGGGGAGGGTGCAGCCCTGTGCCAGGGCACATGCTCAGGAACAGTGTGTGGACTGTGGTTTTGGTCTCTAGTCACCCCATGGAAATCAATCCTGGCACTGGGGGGGCATTGGGGGGCTCAGGGGTCAGGGCTGTGGCCCTCCTGGCTGTGCCGTGTCCATGGCTGTGGGCAGCGTGGCGAGGGGGCTGCATGGAGCACTTGCCCCATAAGCTATGTGGCCTGAAACCCCAGAGCCCACTCTCTCTGGGTCTGTGACTGTCCTTAGTCAACTTCCTTCCCCTCCCTGGCTCCCCGCCCCCTTCCCTTTCTCCTCCTGCACACTGGGACCCACCCCTGTCCTGTCCCCTCCTCCCCCTTTCTCTGTTCCCCTCTGTCTCTTCCTGAGTCTCTTTCTCCCCCTGTGGGTCTATGTGCCCTTCCTCTCCTCCCCAGCTTTTTCTTCAAGCGCCCCCCACCCCCACGCCGCCTCCTTCCGCCTAGATGTCTCTTTGTGTTTGTCTGTCTCTGTGTCTCCCTCTGTCCTCTGCTCCCTCCCCCTCCTGCTCTATTTCTTTTCTTCCTCCTCTGGTAAATCCAGGCTTGCAAGAGCTGCCCTGTGCCTGTGTGTTCTTCATGATAACTAAGTCTGAGTGCAGGCCACAGCCTGCTGTGCCGGGGGACTTGCCATCCCAGCCCCTCTTTCTTGCGGGCTTCAGAGGTGGAGTGGAACTTCAGGCCCCCTCCAGCCTGTCCTCCCAAGGGCCACCTCAGAGGGTGCCAGCCCATCCTTTGAAGTCTCCCAGGGCTGCTCCTTCCAGGCCAGAGCCGGGGCTGACATTCAATTTCAGGGCCGGGGTCCATCCTCCTTCGGGACACCACAGGGTCATCATGTTCCCCACCCCAGGCCTGGCTACCTCTCTGGAGGTGCCCTGGGCATCTTCATTCTCCCTGCCCTTCCCAGGAAATCTTTCCTTTCTCTTCCCTCTGGCAATCCAGCCTGATCTAGATTTCACAGCAGCCCTAAGAGGCTGTCTCCAAGCCTGGCAGTAACTCCAAAGGGCCTGGCTACCCCCTGGGGTCCACCATGCACAAGCTACAAATAGCAATCCCTCCCCTTCCTTCTCCCCCAGCAGCAAAGGCAAACACGCAGGGACAGACTCCGTTGTATCATGCATTCTCCCTCTGCCTTCCTTTTCTGTACTTCCAAGTCCCCACTTTTCATTCCCTTGGTCTCCTGGCTGGGGGACGGCACAGCTGTGTATGGGGGGGTGCGCAGCAGGCCCACATGGGGTGTGCCCACCCAACCGGGCCCCACACTGGTCCCTGTCAGGACGACCACCCAGGCTCTTTCCATGACAGCCTTGTCTTGCACAGTCTTAGGGTTTAAAAACAACTTCAGCCTCTCTGAAAAGATTGCTGGTCTCTGGGGAGGGCGCAGGGAGGGCTCGCCTTGCCCGTTACCCGGCACCCAGCTCCTGCTCTGTCTCACGTGCTTACCTGGTGGTAGGAGGCTTGTTGACGACGTCTGTTGATTTCGGATTGGTGAACATGGAGTAGGTATCAGTGGAGGCATGGGAGGGGGCATGCCTTGGCCTGGGGAGACCCCCGGGACACTGAAGAATTTGGGGGAAGACTCAGGGAGACACGTAAAAGTGATCTTTTGGTGGGTAGGGGAGGAAGGAAGAGGAAGGCATCCAAATCTCCACATCATGTGGGGCCTTGCTCTAGAAAACAGGATTCTTTTTTTTTTTTTTTTTTTTTTTAAA
>NW_007731307.1:20312-33482 GCF_000696425.1 Galeopterus variegatus | reverse complement strand
CGAACCCGTGGCCTTGGTGTTACCAGCACCGCACTCTCCCGAGTGAGCCACGGGCCGGCCCGAAAACAGGATTCTTAATAACAACTCTTTATAGGCCCCGGGCTCTACAGGAGGTTGGAGGAGGGTGCTTTATAAACCCTTCCCATTAACAGTATCAACATGAGGATTCCACCCAGTGCCTCCTGAGATGGTGGCAAGAGGGTCCCAGCTTGGGGCCACCTTATAGGAGGGAGATCGCTGTGAGGGGCGCTCTGAAGGCCTCCCCGCCTCCCCCTGCACCAGTTCCCACACAGCTCTGTGAAGGCCTTTCTTTATTTGGAATCACACTTGGCAGCGATGACACTTTTTGAGGGGCTGCAGGGTGGAGGTGGATGTCAGCAGCAGAAGCCCTTAATTCCCAGGCCCAGGGGGGCTTTGCAAAGACAGTTCCTCTCCTGCTGAGCACAAACCCACCATTTCCTTCACTTCCAGGCTCTAAGGAGGAGGGCCAGGCCACAGTGTGAAATGCTCTTAGAGGAATCCTGCTGGGTGACAGGGCTCGGAAGAAAAAGGCAGATGGCTCCCCACTGCCCTCGAGATGACATCCAAATGGCCTGCCTGCTGGATTAACAAAGGCCATCCTCATCCTGCCTCCGGGCACTGCTCCAGCCTGCCCCTGCCACACACACCATCCCAGCTAGAGCTTCTTCAGTCCTCAGAGCAGGTCTCCTGGCACCCCCCAGCCGACCCCACACTTCCCTCCCATTACCTCTTAGCTACCTCCTGTCCATCCTTCAGAATTGAGATGTCACTTCCTCCAGGAAGCCTTCCCAGAATGCCTCAGGGTAGAAAGAGTAGAGCATAATTGTGGGGAGTTCAGGCACACTTGGGTTAGAATGTCATGTACAAGCTGTATTAATTTCCTAGGGCTGCCATAACAAACTACTACCAACTGGGTGGCTCAAACAACTGAAATTTATCTTCTCACAGTTCTGGAGGCTGTCTGTCCAAGATCAAGGTGTTGGCAGGTCTGGTTTCTTCTGAAGCTGTAAGGGAGACTCTGTTCCATGCCTCTTTCCTAGCTTCTGATAGCCTCAGGCGTTCCTTTGCTTCCATTCTTCCTGTGTCTTCACATTGTCTTTTCTCTGTGCATGTCTGTCTCTGTGTCCAAATTTTCCTTCTATAAGGACACCAGTCATAGTGGCCACCCTAATGACCTCATGTTAACTTGATTATCTCTGTAATGATCCTGTCTCCAAATAAGGTCACATTCTGAAGTACTGGGGGTTAGGACTTGAACATATCTTTTTGGGAGGACACAGTTAAACACATAACACTTCCTCTGTGACTTTGAGTGTTACTTAACTTCTCTGAGCCCTGTTTTCCTCATCTGTTAAATGAGGATTGTGAAAGGGAGAAGAATTGCTCCAGGATGCTGGGGACTTTGGTTCCAGGCTTGGTTCCACTGACTAGTGATGTGACCTCGGGCAAGTCCCTTAACCTCTCTGAATCTACTGCTGCAAACAAATTACTGCCAAGCTTAATAGCTTAAAACAACAAGCATATATTTTGGTCGTGTATCTGCAATTTGGGCAAGACATAGTATGGAGAGCTTTTCTCAGCTGCACATGACAAAAGCTGAGGCAGCTTGACTGGGGCTGGAGGGTATACTTTCAAGGTGGCTCAATCATGTGGCTAGAAAGTAGGTGCTGGCATCGGCTGGGAGCTCAGCCCCAGGTGGTGGGTTGGGGACCTCAAACTTTTTCCACATGAATCTCTCCATGGAGCTGCTTGGGCTTCCTCACAACATGGCAGCTGGGTTCCAAGAATGAGCATTCCAAGAGAACCAGGTAGAAATTGACTTGGTCTTGGAAGCTGCACAGTGTCACTTCCACCTGTCCAGGCTCCAGGGGAGGGAATGCAGATTCTGTCTCCTGATGAGAGGATTGTCAAAGTCACATTTTTTGGAAAATACAATTTTCCACACCTGTTATTGCCCTATGCACCAAGAGTTACCACTTGGTCAGCTGTGGGCTGAGGCCTTTACACATACTATCTCATTTAATCCCTACAAGTACCCCATGCTGCCAGTGCTATTGTTATCTCATTCCACAGATGAGGAAATTGAAGTTCAGAGAGGTGACTTGCCCAAGGTCACTCAGCTCAACAGTGATAGGGTCATACTCTCATTGCCTCCAGAGCCTTCTGTTACTGAGATGGCATCAGCAGTCACTACTGTCCAGAAGTTCCTGGCCACCCCCTCCTCCCACCTCACTGGATGGCCCTTGACCCTGGGGCTTACTGTGTTCTCGGCCTTGTGGATTCTACCTTTCATGCTCCAGTCTCCTCTCATGCAAGTAGGGCCAGCTGGTGGTGGGGTGAGGCAGGAGTGGTCCCTGGAGTCAGACTTAAGGCACATGGTGGTTTAAAGAGGCTTTTATGAATCAGGAACACTGTTTCCATGGGGAAGGCATTCAAGGTCTATCCCAGTATTTTCCAGACACTTCTGGAATCTTCTGGGGTCCCTGGAGTCAGACTTAAGGCACATGGTGGTTTAAAGAGGCTTTTATGAATCAGGAACACTGTTTCCATGGGGAAGGCATTCAAGGTCTATCCCAGTATTTTCCAGACACTTCTGGAATCTTCTGGGAACATAGTTGGAAACTGCCTTTACCAACAACTTCACCTGGATGGATATGTAGGTAAATGTGTGTGTGTGGTGGGTGCTGGGGAGGGGGGGGGGAGTTATCTTTAGATGCAGGGTCTGTAGTCTGATAAATTAGGTCCAAGTGCTGATTCTGATAGTCACAAGGCATCAGTTCATAATGACAGTACAAAGAGTTAACCTTCACCACCACTCTGTTTCACAGATGTAGAGTCTGAGGTTCAGAGCTGAACTGACTTACTGAAGGTCACAGAATGAGTAGGGGAAGGAATGGGGAGTGGACTCTCGAGACTGAGCCCTTTTCTCCTAAGCTCCTCCACTTATGGCTGTGTCCGTGAATAGTCATTGGGTAAAATAATGTCAGTGGTTGCTTGGCTGGTGAGAGAATCCTGCTTACCTTGAGGCTCTGCACCAGCTGGTAGTTTGCGGGGAGAATGGGCAGTTATGTAGCTCAGTGGTTAGGTCAAGGTTTAGCAGACTCAAGATTCCCAGAGATCTTGCTTGGGATCTTGACTTTGCTGCTCACTGACTGTTGTGTCACTTTGAAAAAACACTTAACCTCCCTGAGAGTTCAATTCCCTGCTTGGAAAAGGAGACTAATAATAGCGACTTTACTGGGTCATTGTGAGTATGAAAGGACAGTGCACTTAGAGGTCTTTGCATGGCATCTGGCACATGGGACACCTTTGGTAAAGGTGTCTATTTCAGTTCATATCCACTGCCTCCCAGATGCCTGAGATGGAGCTAATCAGAGGCCTGGCACATCTAGTTGCTCCATAAATGTTTGTTGACTGAATGACAATTCTCATTTTCTAGAGATGGAAACTGAGGCCCATGGGAACTAACTTTTCATGCTCATACAATGGCAGAAATGGGAGGAAGACATGTAGTATGAATGAATGAATGAATGATTGAACATTTTCTGTGTTAGGCTGGCTTCCCTCAGAGGCAGACACTGAGGCAAAGATTTGAGGATTCATAGTTTATTTGGGAAATAAACCAAGAAATAAATTTCCCCACCCCACTGGATGTCAAGGGCCATCCAGTGGGGTGGGGAAATGAGACAGGGAAGGGAGGCAGATTATGCTGATGAGCAAGGTTGCTGCTGTGAGCTACTGGGACTGAGTCCCATTGGAGACCCTGGGGGGCCATGGGGACATGCCTTAGAAATGTCCCACCTGAGGTGTGAGGAAGCTGAGTATTTCATCTCCCACGTGTCATCCCATGAGGCTGCTCCTGGGGTTAACTCCCTATTCTCCATGTGGCCAAGCATGCTTCTGTAGCCACAGAGCATCCATGGACAGAGGGCTGCAGGTGCTTGCCCAAGAACTCAAGGGGCGTGAGGGCTGGGGGGATGTAGGCAGGGCACCCACAGACTCAATTTGGGCTTGGAGGGCTCCCTGATTCTGAACACTCTTCACAGGCAAAAATATGATTCTGAAAATAACCTGTGCGTGATCCTCCCTCCTCCCCTACACTCTGAAGTCTCTCATTATTCCCACAGAACTCTGGTCTCTGTCTGGTGTGAGCCTTTTTCCCGCGGGCGACTTCTGCAGCTTTCTCCCCAGTCTCTCTGTAGCAGGGGCATTTGACCTGGAGAGCAGACTGCTGAAGTGTTGAGGCTGGCTGGTAAATTGGTGGGCAGGTCTGGGAGGAGCTGGTTTGCAGGAGGGAACTTAAAACATTTTTGGCTGAGGAAGCAGGAAGGGGTTCTCTGTCCCATCTCATTCCTCCCTGCAATCCCAGGTCCAGCTCTGAGTCTCTGGGGGAACAGGCTGTGAGTGGAAGCCGAAGTCGTCCTTTACTGTGGGGTAAGGGGACTAGCTGCCTACCTAGCACAGGTGGGACTGGACATTCACACTGGACTTACAGTTAGGCTTGGGTTCTAATCTTGGCTGTACCACTTCCTGGCTGTGACCTTGGACAAGTCTCCAGATTCATTCTTCTGCTTCTATAATATGGGGGCAGTTCTTAATACCAACTGTGAGCATGACATTACATGTGGATGCATTCAATAAACAAAAGAGTGGAGGTGGAGAGTGTCTCTACATGTCAGCCTGGAACCAGGGGCTTCCCTGGGTGTTTTTTTGGAGGATTTGAGCCTTTAAGGATCCTGGGAGTCGTGCATGCTATTGGGGTATAGACGTTGGGGTCCGCTCAGCTGTCTTGGCATTAAGGGCACAGCTAAGGGCCCTCTCCAGAGACTCTAGGCAATGAACGTTGATGGTGGAGGGCTGCAGAGGAGAGGAGGTCTGTGGCAGATGCTGCATGTTGCAGGGGAAAGTGGGCAGGGAACGAACCAAGGTAACTAAGTGGTGCAAGCAGTGCAGGTGGAGCCCCAAAGCATTAGCTGTCTTTACATACAACAGCTACAACTAGCCTTGATTGAGCATCTGCTATGTGCTTGGCATGGTGCGGAGTGCTTGCCACACAAAATCATATTTCATGTTTGCAGCAATGAAATGAGGTAGGAACTATTACTGTCTTCATTTCATAGATGGTGGAATGAGTCTCAGAATGGTGAAGCTGATTCCTGGGAGCACACAGCTAATAGCAGCAGAGTGGGGATTAGAACCCGAGTCTGGGTGACCCCAGAATTTGGATCTTAACCATGAACACAAGAAAAAGGAAGTCATCTTTGATCCTGGACAGGAGTAAGAAAATTGAGAAACTGGTTGAGCATGCAGATGAGAGGAGCTTGCAAAGAGGGCAGGGAGTTCTCCAGCAGGAACAGCTACATTTGTTGGACTCAGTGCAAAATGAAAATGCAGGGCTCTCTGTTAAAAAGTGACAGGGAATTTCAACACGGTGACAGCAGAGCATTAATTCAAGTACAGGGTCCTTCTATGTGCAGGTTCCTGTGCGACTGCTCAGGTTGCATGACCCTGGTGTCGGCCCTCTTGCACTGTTTCCAACAGCTCATGGGCACAGAAGGGGTTCCCTGCAGCAGGATGGGTGAGGGGCGAGCTTCTGGGTCACATGACCTGGGTTTGAGCCTGGAGTCCCTGCTTCCTAGCTAATGACCTTGAGCAACTTCTTTAACCCCTCTGAGCCTCAGTTTCCTCATCTGCAAAAATGCAGTGTTATTAGTTCTTATTTTCTAGGAGTTTGGTGAGGCGGATGCAGGTAAAGCACTGAGCACAGCACCTGGCCCATGATACAGACCAACAATGCCAGGCATTATTAGTCCCTGACACCCTCCTCCCCAGGACACGAACCCCGTGGAAACGCCGGCTCCCAGCTGTCACTACCTTCGCGCTGCTCAGCCTGGGCAGGAATCTTGGAGGCTGTAGCCTCCCTGCTCTTGCAGTCCCTCTTCCTGTCCCTATCCCCAAGGCTTTTAATGAGTTTAGTATTTTCATCAAATCATTCTTTCTACAACACAGGGCTGGGGGAGGCTAAAAATAGCTCCCCAAGTCACATGACAGCTCAAAATGCGGAGGCTCCCAGCAAAGGTACAAGTGCGACTCCCTGTTTCCTAGGAAATGAGAGTCATTGTGATGCCTGACGCCAGGCCGCCGCCAACGCTGGGTGGCTGGCAGAGGCACATTGTTTCCTGCGACATCCCTGCATGTGACAGGCGGAGGGTGGGGGCGGGGAAGGCAACTGCGTCCCCAGAACTGATAGATCCATGGCCTGGTGCCCTCATGTCTGAGGCAGAAACTGCCTCTCACCTTCAGGAGTAACGGGTCCCTAAGGCAAGGGACTCCTCACACCTAGATGCCCTGTCCCCATTCCTTCTGCTTGCTGGGGAGCAGGCAAGAAATTGCTTTGCCAGCAAGAAAGACGGGTTTTCTCTCAGTTACCCACACTCCCTGCCCACTGGGGCCCCTCGCCAACTCCTTGCAACAAAAGGTATTTTATTATTTAGGAATGAAAGCAAGTCTGTTGACAAACATTCCCCCATGGAAACCCTTCTGGACTCTTCCCTGCCCTCCTTCCTAGACTAGTCTCAAGACTCTCAAACTTGAGGGCATCACACTCACCTGGAGGGCTCGTTAACTCACTGGATGCTGGGCCCCAGAAACAGAGTTTCTCATGTAGCAGGTCTGGGCTTGGGCCCAAGAATGTGCATTTCTAGCCAGTCCCTGAATGATACTGAAGCTGTGCTCCAGGGAACAAACTATGAGAACCGCTGTCCTAGATGCTGGGGCCCATCTTTCCCAGTCCCTTTCTTCCCTTCCTTCCCCTCTCTCAACAGTTCTTGCAGCAATCCTAAATTACTTGTAGTCCCCCCATACCCTGGCCCTGTACTCACGAACTTAAGCCTCTGGGCCTCTGCTCTGGGTCTTGCTGTCTGATGCCCTCTCTCCTACTTCTCACTTGGCTACTTACTATTTTTGCTTTAAGTCTGAGTAGGAAGAGCTACCATGTATTGATTACTAACCCTATATGCCTCACCTCTTCACAATTCCATGTGGTAAGCCCTGTTATTATCCCCATTTTATGGGTGAGAAAACTGACTTTAAGATGGAAAGGTACAGAAGCTGGCCGGTTGGCTCAGTTGGTTAGAAGGGTTTGGATACCTGTACCAGCCAGCTGACAAAAGAAAAAAAAAAGATTAAAAGTCACAGCTCAAGTCACAGAGCTAGGAAACAAGCCCTGTTATTATCCCCATTTTATGGGTGAGAAAACTGACTTTAAGATGGAAAGGTACAGGAGCTGGCCGGTTGGCTCAGTTGGTTAGAAGGGTTTGGATACCTGTACCAGCCAGCTGACAAAAGAAACAAAAAAAGATTAAAAGTCACAGCTCAAGTCACAGAGCTAGGAAACAGCTGAGATTTAAGGTGTTTGAATTTCCAGCCCACAGGTGAGTCACAGCCTTCTCCAAAGCTTCCAGAATGGATTTTGTATACCTTGGAGTCCCCTCCCCACTTCCACACACACACAGTCTGTGTGTTTCTTTATCAATGCATCAACAATCTTGCAGAACAGTTATCGATTGATGCATCTGTCTTCTTGCTTAGAATGTTTTTTGTTGAAAGGCATGGACCTTGTCCTAATCATCCCAGTATACCAAGTGCCTGGAATAGGATGTAGCACTAGTAAGCGCTCAATAAATGCCAGCTTACTGGCTGACTGACTAAAGAACAGCTGCTCAAAAGTTTGTTGAATGAATGAATGAATAATGATTGTTGCCTAATTACTACTAAGTGAATACAAAAACAGTAGGCGCTCACGGCTGAATAAATCAATGGGATACTGTCAGTGAGATATGTGCTGGTTGGTTAAATGAATGAATTAATAATAACTATTAATGAATGTTTTCTGGATAAATTAATGAATACATGAGTGGCTAGTATGTGCTCATTATGTGTCTATTGCTTGGCTGGGTGAATGGATGGATTGGCTGGCAGATGACTAATAGGCTGGATCGGTAGGTGGATGGATGGTTGGGTCAGTGATGGGTAGATGGGTAGGCTGATATATGGATAGATAGGTAAACAGATGGAGGTGATGGGCTGGTGGGTAGAGGGTTGAATGGATGGATGGATAGATAGATGGGTGGATGAGAGAATAGATGGATGGGCGGATGGGTATGTTGGTGTATACATGGATAGATGGATGAATAGATGAAGTGATGGGTGAATGGGCTGGTGGATAGATGAATGGATGGATGGGTGGATGGATGGATGGGTGAATAGATGGAGGGATGGGTGAGTGGGTTGCTGAATGGTTGGCTAGATAAGCAGATTAGTAGTTTGGTGGGTGGAGGCAGGCCCATGACTTTGACATTGTTAGCATGGGGAACTCTCTGTGTGATGCTACTTCTGCCAGATATATGACAGAGTGAGTTATCCACAGAACCCCAGGGCACATCGAGTCTGCAGCCAGCAGGGCAGCCTGAGGGTTCTCTGGGCAACCAGCTATGACTTGGGAAACCAGACGGATGATGCACTGTGAGAATCAGGAGGAGGCTATGGAACTGTTTTAAATGTCAGGATGTTGCCAGCTGTGAGATCGGGGCTTGACGTTTGTCATGTCCCTGAGCATTTGTTTTAATGACTAATTATTTTCCCTCTTCTGACATGGTTCCTTGGGAGGGGAGCCGGGAGTCTGGCTGGAAGATAGACCTGTGCTCAGCAATTGAATTCATTAACAAGCCAAAAGTGAATTAACCCTGACCTGTCAGGAGAGGAGCAAAACTTGGAGGCCCAGCTCCCAGGCCCAGCCAAGTGTCACTCAGCAGAGGGTCCCTTCTAGGGCTGGCCGGCATGTGCAAAGAATCTGGAATGATTAAGCCAAAACCCAGGCGGATGTCTGAAGATTTAGGGAAAGACAGATTGTTGGCTTGTAAGTTACTTGATTTTGATCTACATGAAATGATTAACCGTGTGTGTGTGTGTGTGTGTGTGTGTGTGTGTGTCTGTCTGTCTGTGTGTTTTAAGGTGCTTACTAAAGTATCGGACATTATATAAATACCTCACCCGAATTATCTCATTTTATCATTGCAATAGCCCTTTGAGGTAGACTGTAATTATCATCATCTTCCCCATTTTACAGATGAGGAAATTGAGGGACAGAAGTCACTTTAGTGGTTTTTAAACACGCCTCTGAGGGAGAACTGCCCAGCTGAGCCCAGTCAGCCCCTGCAGCCATGAGCGATGACAATGGAATGATTCTGGCTCAGTTCAGGGTGGCTTGTCATGACTCCATAACTAGACGCATGGTGAAACCAGTTCCCTGGATCTTGGAGCTGGAGGAACCAAGATAGGAACCAGACAGGCTGGCTGAGGAAGCATGAGCTTAACCAGTGAGGCTCTCCAGGCCTGCCTTCTTGCTCTTACCAAGTTGACCTACCCATTAATGGACAGGCATGGCACTAGACTCAAGCTTGTAGTGTTGGAGAATTAATTAAATAATTCAAGGAAAGCATTTGTGTTCTGTGCTTGGGATATAGTAAGCTCACCATCTGAGTTAATGGCAACTCCATTCTTGCAGCCGCTCAGCCATGAACCTTGCCATAATCCTCAAATCCTTCCTTTCTCTCACATCTTGCATCTAATGTGTCTGCAGATCTGTTTGGCAATACTTTCTTTTGGGTCCAGAAAAGGTATGCTTTCTCCCTCCCTCCCTAGGTCCCTCTCTGCTACATACTGGTTGGAGCCACGACCATCTGTGGTCTCCAGCAGTTACCTTTCTGGTCTCCCTACTTCAATCCTGCAGATCTGTTTGGCAATACTTTCTTTTGGGTCCAGAAAAGGTATGCTTTCTCCCTCCCTGCCTAGGTCCCTCTCTGCTACATACTGGTTGGAGCCACGACCATCTGTGGTCTCCAGCAGTTACCTTTCTGGTCTCCCTACTTCAATGCTGACCCTTTCAGTCTCTTCTCAACACAACAACCAGAGAGCTCCAGATAAAATGTAAGTCAGACCATCTCTCACCTCTGCACCAAACCCTCTGGTGACAGCCCACTTCTCTGAGCATAAAAACGTCACTTCAATAGTCCCATAGCCCCTACACCACCTGCACCTCCCTCCCCACCAAGCACCTCTCTGACTTGTTTCGACTCCTCTCCCCCTCCCCAGCCCGTTTACTCTGCTTCAACCACACAGAGCTCCTTGCTACTCCTTGTACACACCAGCCTCATCCTGACTCAGGGCTCTTATTCTGCTGTTCCCTGGCCCGATTTGCTTTTCCTGCTGCTATTTTGCATGGCTCACTTCTTCATCTCTTCCAGGTCATGGCTCAAGTGTCATCTTCTTGGTGAGGCCTCTCTTTACCACCTATTTAAAATGACACTTGCTCCCCCATTCTCTATCCTCCTTCCCCTTTGAATTTTTCTCCATAGCACCTACTGCCATCTAACATACCAATATCTTTTTTCTTACTCACCTTGTTTGCTATCTGTCTCTCTTTACTAGAATGTAAGCCTCACAAGGACAGAGATTTTAGTCTGTTTTGCTCACTGCCCCTAGGAGAGTGCCTGGCACATAATAGTTGCTCATTAAATAGTTGCTGAATGGCCCTTGGCCCTTGTTACTAGTGAGGCCAGCGAGGAAGCTGTCACACTACTCCAGATGAGGGTACATTGTGCAGGGGTGGAGAGAGCAGCATAGGTAAAGAGGAATGTGAGCTGTGGAATTGGTGGGGACAGGGAAGGGAGCACATGACTCTGGCCTGTGCAGAGTGTGAAGACATAGTGTACAGGGAGGCGAAGGTGGCAGATTGTTGTGGGAGAGGCTTGAGCTGCTTCTGGGTGTCCATGTAAATATTAGTCACCTAATAGAAAGGAGAGCTGGAAGTGCAGCGAAAATCCAGCTCAGAAGATCCCTGGGACTCCCCAGAGAGCGGTGAGAGTGGAGACCCTGGAGAATGGACGGAGAGAACAGTGATAACAGACCCATCACTCTAATGCCCACCGAGTCAGGTGGATCACATCAGGGAGCAATGTGGCCTGCATCAAAAGAAAGTGTCCATGTCACTGTCAAGAGAGGTAGTGGCCTCTTTCAGCTTCTGTTGGCCTGTTAACATGTGGGAAGACAGGTCTAGGCTTGAAAAAGCTTCACGTTTGTTGAGGGAAGCCAGAACTCTGGATTTTTATGTGAAATTTCTCGGTTTTTTGAGGCAGTTCATTCAAACTTTGCAAAAGCAGTGTACGAGCCGTATCTGTGAGCTGGGTGCAGCCCATGGCAATCAGCCGGCAGCCTCTGGGGTAAGAGTAATGAGGATAAGGCTGGGCGTTCCCGCAGGGGTGGGGTTGCAGCTCTCTGGCCAAGGCACAGGAGGGAGATTTTAGGAGGGCATGGTTTGGAGTGCTGAATGTCACAGGGAGGACCCTGAGTTTGAGAATGGGAATTTGGCCCTCAGGGGATCACAGAAGGGTTTTAACAGAGCAAGTCTGTACAATGGGAGGGGCAGAAGCCAAGCTTCTCTGGGAGTGGAAACCATCTGTTCTGCACCAGAAGGTTTCTACCTGCTGTGGACTGGATGTCCGCGTCCTCCCCAAATTCATATGCTGAAATCCTAACTACCCCCAGGTGATGGTATTAGGAGGTGGAAGCTTTGGGAGGTGATTAGGTTATGGGGGCGGAGCCCTCATGATTGGGGATTAATGCCCTCATAGAAGAGGACCTAGAGGGCTCCCTTGTCCCTTCCACCATGTGAGGACATAGCAAGAAGACACCACCTATGAGCCAGGAGGAGCGCCCTCACACATACCGACTCTGCCTACACCCTCGTCTTGGGCTTCTCAGGCTCCAGAACTGTAAGAAGTAAACTTCTGTTGCTCACAAGCCACCCAGACAATTGTATTTTGTTATCGCGGCTCTAATGGACTAAAACCACCTTACTTACAGGGGACCACGAAGGGGAGACAGATGGAAATGACTTTGCTTCAGAGCAGGGCTGACTTCAGACCAGGACCACTCAGCCAGTGCGAGGCCCATTCCCTCAATCCCATTTGAAGGGAGACAGAACTATTGACATTTTCCAGAGGCTTCCTGGGATATTATGAATCACAGACATTTTGAAATTAAATGAAGAATAAGAAGAATAGGGTTCTTCAGAACAGAAGAATAAGGTTCATCACTCCCACCCCCAACTCCTGTCCTAAGTGCTGTGCACCTAATGCACTAATAACCCCTGAGAGTTACGTGAAAGATTGAAGCAGCCCTGCCCAGTAGAACTTTCCAGGTGGATGGCGGTGCTCTCGATCTGTGCTGCTCAGCTCAGTAACCATTAGCCATGTGTGGCTGTTGAGCACGTGAAATGTGGTTAGTGTGACTCAGGAGCTGGGCCTTTTAATTTTATTTCATTTAAGTAATTTAAATTTAAACAGCCTCATGGGGCTCTCAGTTGTCATATTGGACAATGCAGGTCTAGAGATTTGGAAGAAACTGTCGTGATTACAGAGGCGATGACTTTGCCTTTCCCTGGTCTCCCTTCTGGCTGCTCCCCAAGAGGAGGGAGTGCCAACAGGGAGTGGGTGTCCTGGTGGTAGGGTCACTCTGCCTGAACTAGCCCCTCACATGGGCCTGTGTGGCCATCTTGTCCTCTCTCTTTTCTTCTTGGCAGGCCCAGCAGGCAGCTGGACGTAAGGCCAGGGCTTAGCAGACTGGAGAAGGTCATGGGTGTGTGCCTTGTGCTTCAGCTCAGTCACCTACCCGAGGGCGCTGCCTTCCTGGGCACTGGCCCAGCTCATCATAAAAGGGCCTTCCCCTGATCTCTCACAGGAGTTCATCTCCCAGAGGGACTCGGTGGGGCAGGAGCGGGGAGGAGTGGCTCTAGTGTGGCAGGATTCAAACATGCCTGAGTTCCTAAGACGATTGCATCTAATAAGATCTCAAGCCAGAGATTTTTGGTGTTTTAAAATTTTTTCTTCTGTTATTCTAATAATAATAAAATAACTCCACATACAATATATCAACATATTCCCTTTGTAAAAGGTTAAAATAATTCAGAAGGTCTTCCTTATGGCTAAAATTGCCTGTGGCCTTCCAGTCTTCCTTCTGTGTACATGTGCGTGCACACACACACACACACACACACACACACACACACACACACACCAGTGGGGGTGTTTC
>NW_007731307.1:0-19497 GCF_000696425.1 Galeopterus variegatus | reverse complement strand
AGCAGCACGGGCACATGATTGATTGTCCACAGGCAGATCAGTGATTTATGAAGTGCCAGGAACAAAGCTCTGTCTGGTACAACTGCATTCACCTCGGGGCCAGAACACACTTTTTTCTCTGCAGTGGGGATAGGGTTGTTTATTAGTCCGTTTGTGTTGCTATAACAGAAATACCTGAGACTGGGTAATTTATAAAGAACATAGGTTTATTTGGCTTATGATTCTGGGACAGCTGTGTCTGGTATGGGCCTCAGGCTGCTTCTACTCATGGCAGACAGCGGCAGGCAGCTGGTGGGTACAAGCAGATCACATGGTGAGAGAGGAAGCGAGAGAAAAGAGAGGGGAGGTGCCAGGGTCTTTTGAACAACCAGCTCTCGTGGGAACTAATAGAGCAAGAACTCTCTCATTAATCCCCCCACCTAGGGAGAGCATTAATCCATTCATGAGGGATCCGCCCCATGACTCAGTCAGTTTCCAACACTTCCACATTGGGGATCAAATTTCCACATGAGTTCCAGGAGGACAATACATCCAAATTCCATCAGGCTGTATCTCATTTTATCCTCTGAACAACCCTATGAAATAGGTACTATTATCCCCATTTTACAGATGAGGAAACCAAAGCACAGAGAGGTTAAGAAACTTGCCCAAGATCACACAGCTAGTAAGTGGCAGAGATGTTGAGTAGGAGATGCTGAGTCCCACCAAAGGCCCAGTCCTCAGATGTGCTAAAGCCATGATGTTGACAGAGAAGATATGAGGACATGACTATACTTCAGTCCCTGTGCCTCTCAGAGTCCCTGGTATGACAATAACTCTCCCTGTCCACACTCAACAGCTTTACGTAGCTAGGGTGGGTCTCTGGTTGCTGCCAGTGACAAATAGCTGAACCTCAGCAGCCCGAGCCAAAGCCTCTGGCTTTTGGCTTTTGGCTTCTGCCTGAAATAACCAGATAATTACAGCTGCAGCGAGTCACTCAACTTGAGTTGCAGAAGCCAATTTGATTTTCCTGAGGGAAGACTTTGCTCCACTGTCCCCTACTCTGGGGTGATCATTGTCAAGGCCAGTACCCGGAACCCCAGCCTCAGCTCTTGTGCTGCTGCAATCAGATACCCCAGGCCTGGTGCCTCGGGAGATGCTCACATTGACCCTTCCTGGTGTCAGGGTATGGGGTGGGGCTACAAATGTTGCCAGCTGACTTCTCCCTGGCTCCAACCTCCTGTAAGCAACCTGCAGGGTTGAGGGCCAGGTGGGGGTGGTCCCTCTGCCTGGCAGCGCCTGGCAGACCTGCTGCTGCTGGAAGCTCCAGCATGCTTGTTCTTCTGTATCCAGCACTCCCAGCCTGAGCCAACACTAATATTTACATTCGAAGTCAAGGCTGCTGCTCAGGGCTTCTTCCTAGCCCTGCGGCTCTGCTGGGCCCAGGGGATGGGTTTGCAGAGTGGGGTGTTGGGAGACAGCTTGTGTGGGCTGGGCAGGAGCCACGGGAGATGGCTGGCAGGGAATTAGACCCAAGGCTTCAAATACCAAAAATAACTGTAGTAGGGCCGGCCCGTGGCTCACTTGGGAGAGTGCGGTGCTGGTAACACCAAGGCCTCGGGTTTGGATCCCTATATAGGGATGGCCGGTTAGCTCACTTGGGAGAGTGTGGTGCTGACAACACCAAGTCAAAGGTTAAGATCCCCTTACCGGTCATCTTATAAAAAAAATAAAAAATAAAAATAACTGTAGAGATAATAATAGCAATTATTTATAATCTACTTATTATATGCCAAATGCTGAGATAAATCTTTCCCACTTTCCCAAACCTTTTTTTCTTTGTTTTTGTTTTTTTTTTTAGCTTTTTCTCCATTGCTCCAAGGCAGGTGTATCATAGTATTACAGGCTAGAAAACAGAGGCAGAGAAAAATAAATAGCTTGCTCCAGGTCACACAGCTAGGAAAGAACCAGCTGCATTAGAATTATGAAGATGGGTGGGCCCAGGCATCAGTAGTTCTTCAAGTTCCCCCAGGTGGTTTAGATTTGCATAACTGATACTCTAACTGTTTTCTTCTACAAAAGCCTGCAGTTTGGCCCAGATTTACCCAGTGAGGGACCTGGGTGGACAGCTAAGCAAAAGTACCTGGGAAATTCTAAAATCAAATGCCCAAAGGGGCTGGGCAGTTTAGTGCAAGGAGTGAAGCCTGGTAAGCTTAAGGCAATAGGGGATGGTGGAGACTGGGGCCCACTGGAGTGTGAACACCCGTCTAATGCCCAGTTCTAGCGAGTTGTTGCCACAAGGAAATGTGGACCCAAGTGGGCCAGCTCATCTGATCTTCAGGAGAAAATCTTAGCATGTTTTTTTCTATGATCAGAGGGCAAATACATATTTATCTATCCACGGGTTTTTATTTGAAGTCTTCCAAAATGTTGGCAACACATTCTTTTTCTAAGAAAACACAGTAGGAGCCAAGTCAAACATGTGTTCAGGTGACACCTCTGCTCCAACTAAACCCAGCTTGCTAATCTTTGTGCTCTGCTTTCTCCACCCAGAAGGCAAGAACAGGACCTCAACTCAAAGGTCTGCAGTGTGGATCGTCACCCTGAGCCACTTCCAGGTGGATGCTTGGGTGCAGTGTCACCCTGAGATCCAGAGAATCCGGCTCTTGCTGGGCCCCACACTTCAGAAGGCCTTGCTCTGGCCCTCCTCCAGCTGTCCCGGATTCCCACGAGGTGGAAGACCCACTGGGCCTGGGGACCCCAGGATTCCCTGTCCCCGGGCCCTGAGCCCGCTTTCAGGACCCATGTATGGGTTATCTGTTGCTATGTAGTAAACCAGCTAAACTTGGTTGTGGGATGCAACGGTCATTTCAAGGTTATTGTGACTTCTCCTGGTTCTGGGGCTGGCTGGGTCAGTGACAGGTTCACCCTTGGGCCTCTCCTGAGAACAGGGCAGACAGTGGAGGGGCTGGAAACACACCTCAGTATCCATGTGGCTGGGGCTGCATGCAGCCTGCTCTTCCTCCTAGCCTGGCGATGGGGTTCTGAGAACAAGCCCCCATGAGGGACCTTTTGGGACCTAGCCTCGGAAGTCACATATTGTCACTTTCCCCTCCTTTATGGGCTGAAGCAGTCACAAAGGTCTGCTGGAGTTCCAGGGGCAGAGGCATAGACTCTATGCCTGGGTGGCGGAGGGGCAAGGACATGTCCTAAAGAGAGCCTATGGGATGGGAGTTATTCCTATGGCCATCTTTGGAGAATATAATCTGCTACAGCCTGCACGTTTCTCTCTCCCCGAGGGCCTCCCGAGGACGGACGCTGCAGTGGGTGACGCTGAGCAGGGTGCAGGAGTCGGGAGTGCGTGGCGCTGGAGCAGGCCCCCTGACCCACCCGTGTGGGGGGCGGGCTGCCTGGAGGATTCCCCCATGAGAGCCACACGCGGACAAGACACAGGCCGTGGGCTCCTAGGGGATCGAGTGATGGTCACCGCTGAGAAAGAGGCGGGTGGGGAGGGGAAGATAAACGAGCTTGCTGTGCGCCACCGACCTGCTGCCCAGCGGTCCAGGCCGAGGGTGGACAGAGGCTTGGCACACTGGTCCTGTGCACAAGCCAGTCATCAAACAGTGAAAGTCGCTGGGCCAATTTGGGCCAAACTGCAGGCCTTTGTAGGAGGGAGAGGTTAGAGCGCCGGTTATGCAAATCTAACCCCTCAGTGAACTTGAACAACTGCAATGCCTCGGCCCACCCATCTGCAGGATTAGGAGGCGCTCGGTCCCTTTGGGGCCAGTGCTGGGGATCTCTAAACTCTCCCCAGTGATTCTAACGCACAGCCAAGTTTGAGACCCACCGAGCCAGAAGAAATAGCTGGAGGGGAAAGGCCTTAATAAAGAATGGCTCGGGAATAGATGAAGGGCAAGAGAAGGCATTCCAGGTGGTCAGGACAGCGGAGCAAGAGACGGTGGCGGTGGCGCATCGCAGGCTTTGGGGGCAATTTTTAATTAATTTATTTTTAATTGAAACATGATTGATTGTACATATCTGTGGGGTACAGAGTTGAATGTCAATATCTGTGTGCAATATATGATACTCAAACCAGGATAATTAGTATATTTTAAATACACTATGAAATCATATTTTGTGGCCCTTTACCAATTTCTCACTCATCTCCCTTCCCCTCGCCCTTCCCCACCTCTGGTGGCCTCAGTTCGTTCTCTCCTTTTGAAAGTTCAACAAATTATTGTGATTCTCATATCTTTCTTTTTTTATTTGTAGTTTTTTTCAGCTCCCACTTAAGAGTGAGGACATGCAGTATTTCTCTTTCTGTGCCTGTCTTATTTCCCTTAACATAATTTTCTCTAAGTTCATCCATATTGCTTCAAGTGGCAGATTTCATTCTTTTTTATGGCAGAGTAGCATTTTTTTTTTTCTTTTGGCGACTGGCCAGTTCAGGCATTTGAACCTGTCACCTTGGTGTTACAAGCCTCCACACTAACCACTGAGCAAAACAGCCGGCTTTTGGGGCAATATTGAGGGGAGCACTATAACTAAAAGTTGGATATTTTGAGGTACGATTAGTAATAGCAAGGAAAAGAAATGGCCTGTGTATGCCAAGCACCGTGTTATGTGTTTTACCAGCACAATCTCATTTGGTTCTAACTACAACCATGGAGACAGGTATTTTAATCCCCATTTTATAGACAGAAAAAATGGAGGCTAAGACAGACTCTATGATTAGCCTATGGCTGGCCCTGAGCTGGGATTTGAACCCATGGCTCTCAAGTTCTGAAAGTGACACTTGGGGAGTCCTTGGTAATGACGTGGGACATTTGGGACTTGATCTAGAGGTAACAGGGAGACAGTGTAAATTGGGGTCTGAGCAGGTGGCATGTTAGAGTAGAGACCTATGAGACCTATGAGCGTGGCAGGGTGGCGTGGAGGGGAGAGGAAAGAAGGGTGTGTGTGTGTGTGTGTAAGAGAGCAGCAAGCAAGTAAGAGAGAGAGAGAGAGAGAGTCGTGGCAGCATCCTTGAGGAGGGAGAGAGCCTCCTGCCACAGCTCTGGGGGCCTGAGCAGCTGCCCTCAAGTTGTGGCTCCCTCTCTGCCTGGCGCAGGTCAATTGAGGGGGACTGGGCAATGTTCCCCAGCCCGCCTAGCTCTCTGAGCCTCAAGCCTCCAGGCCTTTGCACATGCTGTTCCCTGTGCTGGGACTCTCTGGCCCCCTTCTCCACCTGTCTCAATGCCACTCATCTTGCATGCAGAGCTCTGATGTCACTTCCTCCCGGAGTCGGACAAATTGAGTTTTGAGTTTGAAATCTGACACATACGAGCCCTGTGTTCTTGGGCATGTTACTCAACCTCCCTGACTCTCAGTTCCTTCATCTATAGAATGAAAATAGTAAAAATAGTCCTTTCCGCAGAGGGTGCTGGGAGGGGTCAATGTTATGTTACCTCAGGATAGAGCCTCACTCAGAACTAGTGCTCCCCAAAGTCAGCACCTGCTACACCATTGGAGCACACATATCTGTATTACAGTTGCCTAGTTGTCTGCCTCCCATTGGAGACTGGAAGCCCTTTGAGGGCAGAGGCTGTGCCTGGTCGCCACTGGAACCCTGTGCCCAGCACGGACTAGGTGTGGTAGACCTTGCTAGATGCTCTCCCAGCACCACTCTCCCCTCCTTGCCAAGAGGACCCCAGAGCTGGTGGGAGCAGTAATGTAATCATCTAACAGATCACACTTTCCAGACTCCTCTGCAGCCAGGGGTGACCATGGGATGCAGTCTGACCAACCAGGTTGTCTTAGGTTGGGTTCCTAGAAACAGACTCTTTAAGGCAAAGATTAAGAGCAAGTAGTTTATTTGGAAGGTGATTCCAGGAAGAAAAAATTGAGACAAGGGAGAGAAGCCAAATGCAGAGTATGTAAGTGAGTTATTGCTGGGGGCAATTGGGGCTCAATCCTGCTGGGAACCACTGGGAGATTGTATAGAACAGGCCCCAAGTTTTCCTCTCTGAGGGCCAGAAAGCTGGAGTATTTATCCACCAACAGCTGTCTGCCACTGAGTGAGGCTGCTTCTGGGAGCATTAACTCTGGCACTTTTGGCCTGCTCTGTGCTTTACCCTTAGCGAGCTACTGGGGCCGAAGAAAGGTGTTTGCAGAAGGAAGAGTCTGTGGTGCCTGAATGATGAGTGCCCGGGGGATGTGGATGGAGCAGGCACTGCAGAGAGACAGGACCAGTAGGATGTGTTATAAATATGAGAGGGAATTATTAGGGGAATTAGCTTATGCGATTGTGAAGAAAAGTGCCATGATAGGCCATCTGCAAACTGGATGCTGGTAGCGTGGCTCAGTCCAAGTCCAAAGGCCTTAAAACCAGGGAAGCCGATGGTGTCCTTGGTGTAAGTCCTGGAACCCAAAAGCTGAAGAGTCTCAAGCCCTGATGTCCACGGACAGGAGAGAAAACTATATCCCAGCTCCAGCGGATCGAGAGAGATTCTCGTTTTTTCTCTGTCTTGTTTTGTTCTCTCTGAGCCTCCAGCAGATTGGATGGATCTCACCCACATTGAGGGGAGGTCTTTCCCACCCAGGCCACTCAGGATCTCATGCTAGTCTCTGCTGGAAACACCCTTATGGACACACCTAAAAAGATAGCTCTACCAGATTTGGCATTCCTAAATCTAATCAAGTTGCACCTAAAATTAACCTTCACAGGCACCAACAATGTCTGATATGAAAGTGTAAGTTGTTGCAAAGGACCCCCAGGGAAGCCCTACAAGAGAGAGGATGACTCAGCTGATAATGGGCGTTTCTGTTCATCTTCCCACCTTCCTCTTGCTTAGAATACAGATTTAATGGCTGGAGCTGCGGCAGCCATCTTATGTTCATGAGGCTAAGGCCAACAGACCCATCAAGACCTCTCTGTTCTGACACCCTTCGGTTATTAAACAATTTACTCATTGACATTTGTCATATAAGAAAAAAGAAACTCCTGTCTCTTAGTTAAGGCAGACATTAATATTTGGGTTTCCTGTTACTGGCAACATAATTAAATCTTAGTTCAATAAATCAAAAATGTTGAAGAACAAGTAAGTAAAACCTAGGTGGGGGTGAAGTGGGATCAGATAGAGAGCATCATTTACTGACAGAGATGCTCACAGGCTTGGCTGTATTTCTAGACTGTAAGCTCCCGAGGGCTGGATAATAATTATTTTTGCTCATTATTTTATCCTCTGCATTTAGACCAATGCTGTGCGGAGGAGACTCGCAGTAATTGTTTCTTGAATAAATAAATGGCCAATGATTCTGAAAGTGGAGAGGGAGCTGCAGCTGCTCTAGACACAATTTATTTGAGTACACATTTTTGGAAAGCCTTTTCATATACGAGATTGTATATGTGTATATATATTTTTTGCTGGAGGGAGAAGGGTTGGGGAGGGGAGAGAAGGGAGAGCAAATGAGCTGAGATCAGGTATTAAAAGTTGAATAGGTTAAACTTCCTCTCTCAGATCCTCAGTTTTCTCATCTTTGAAATTGGGATAATAACCATACCAAACCAAATTTGTTACAAGGATTAAATGAGAGAACGTATGACCAGTGATTAGCAGAGTTCCTGGCACATAGTAGGTTCTCAATAAAGGATACTTTATTATTGTTTTGTTGTTGTTATTGCTAATGTACCTCTCCACAGGGCCCTCTGGAAAAGAAATAAGACATGGTCCTTGTCCTCAAATAGTTCATGAATCTAATAGAAGGGACTCACTGTATCATGAGGGAGGATAAATACTGTAATTCCCATTTCATGGCTGGAGATATACACTCTGAGAGGTTATTAATGTACCTGAGATCAGCTGGCAAGTTTGTGGCAGGGATCTTTTAGCAGCACCATGCAGGGACTCTGAAGAAACACTAGACGTGTTGCTAACTTTCGGACAAATTTAGCAGAGAAATTTTGAGACTTGGTCATGTACCCAGGACCCACATTTGATGAGGGTCCCAGTAGGCTCTGTGGTGGCTGCTCCAAGCTCAGTCTTACCTCTGCTGGTTCCTTCCCATCCTCCACGCCTCTGAAACCTCCCATGGCCCATTCCAGCTCTGAACTTGAAAATGCATTTGTTGAAAGGAGCCGAATTTGTATGAAACATCTAAAGGAGGTGCAGTTTAGCAAAGCTATGAACTGGAATTGTCGTCCACATCAGGATAAGGTACTTCATCTTCCAGATTGGTCACTGAACAAGCTCCTTCATTCTCACAACTGTCTTGATGCTGTTGGTTGCACTGTTTATTCTTAACAAAACTGTGGAGCACGGTAAGTCTGTCTGGGGCTGGTCCCACTTACCAAGGGGGAACAAGAAGACTTTCCTCGTAACCTGGCCAGGAGCCTTCCCAAGGTGGGTGAGGATATTTCCAAAATATTTTTATGTTAATTGATGGAGCTATTAAAAATTATTGGCTAAATAATGCAAATAATTCAAAAGAAGCTGAGACTCGCAGCACCTCTAACTTCCCTGAAAGCAGGCTTCCTTGCACATCAGAAGCCCTGCCCATTCCCACGTGGCTCCATCACAGACTCTCTGCTGACCACCACTCTGTGTCATAGATAAAGTGACTTTCCAAAGGCTGAAGGCCTCAGACAGTCACCCTCAGAGTGGGGAGGGACAGAGGCCCAGGACTGAGAAGACTTACTTGGTCTCAGCATCAGGAAATTTTTCCAACCCAGGCAATGCTGGGCTTTGGGTGGCTGCCAGCACCTCCTTTGATAATCTGATGTCTTGGCACACAAGACAAGGGACCACTCCCTCCTCCAGCATCTTGTCGCCTGAGAGATGATTTTCCTGTGGTGACACATTCCCACAGACATATGTCTAATTTTTGTGAAATACACAAACAAGCCAACAAAAAGTCATCGTCCTAAGTCTTGACATAACTCTTTGATGGCATGTGGTGGGATGTCACTTTTGAAGTATGAATGGATGTGTTTTTTGTTCCTGGTGTTTCTTTCTCCCCTGGTCCCCTCCTCCATTCTGCCAGCTGTGCATCTCACACACATTGCCTCGGAGAGGGCATGACTCAGCAGAAGCTCCTGCAGAAAAGAGTGTCGGCTCTTGGCTTTGGAGTTTCAAAGGCTTAGGCCTGGGGGGATGAGGAGGACTGACTGCCAAAAATAATAGATGTGGGAGAAGAGTTGGGGAAGAAGAAGGCTTTGGACCTGGAAGTGGGGAGGGCTTCCCTGGCTGGGGGAAGAGAGAGAGATGGAGGGGACGCAGCATGGGGGTACTGCCCAGCCCCTCCTGGAAGGGCTACTTGGACCATCAGCCAAGGGTGTGCACGGGAGCACAGTCAGCACTCCCATACCTTCAGGTCTTTTCCTGTGGTCATCGTATGCCACTGACACACAGGGACTACCTGGGCTGTCCCTCCTGTACAGCTGGTGGGGACCTACCTCCTTTTTGGGGTGGCCAGCACACTAGCCCAGAGGAGAACCTCCAGCAGTGTCCTCAGGCCTTGGCTGGCACCTTTTATTCATCCCATGTGAATAATATGTCTCAGGACACCTGTTAACCATAGACAGGGATTGGGGTCCTGGCCACCTGCTGGGGTAGCAGTGATGGAAAGGACAGAGCCCCTCAACACTCCTGCCCCACTGGAACCTGCCAGATGTACCTGCTGAGGTGGGGCACTGGTGACCCTCAGGCTCTTAGGAACTCTTGAATCACAGAAGCATGCTGAGGGAGGTGTTGGAGGGGCTGTGGGGTCACGTCCCTCCTTAGGACCCGCCCTAACCCTCCCCTTGTTGCCCTCTTTGGGAAGCTTAACAGGGTACAAATGTGAGAAGCCCATCTTCCTTCCTCCGTGGCAGAAGCTCTGGGGACAGCCTGTTTTCTCAGCTCTACCAACCCTCCCCTGGGGACTCTCCTCCCCAGCCAGGCTGCCCCTGCCTGGTCCTGCTCCCCGCCCGCCCCGCCCAAGTCCACAGGCCTTTTCGTTTAGAGAGTTCATTGCTACAGGAAACAGATGGGAGTCACAAAAATAATAAACAGTGAGAATTTCAAAGGTTCCGGAAGCTCAGAGTCATGGTCTCAGGCCCTTCGTTAAAGACTTCCTCTGAGATGGGGCCTGAAAACGACTGCAGCTGCTGCTGTGGGAGCACCTGGGCGGTGGCCAGGCAGGTATGGGCAGAGCTGCGAATTGTCAGCCACTGGACTTGTACGTAATCCTCACGGCCGTCTTGCAACAGGAGGGTGTCATTACCCCCATTGTGCAGATGTGAACGTCAAGTTCAGAGAGCAGGATCGGCCACATGATTTATGAGGCCTGGTGCAAAAATTAAGGATTTCAAGATGGCAACAGCAGAGCAGTAAACCAAGTGAGGTGCCCTTCTGAGCATGGGCCCTGCGAGACTGCCCAGGACACACACCCATGAAGCCAGCCCCTTCAGAGAGATCACACAACTTGCCAAGGACACCCAGCTAGCAAGAAGCAAACTGGACTTCAGTACAAGGTCTAGGACAACCTGAAATTGAATTTTGCTGTTTCCCTGGTGTTCCCCTGTGGGCACCCCCACTCCCTCCCTCCCCCCACCAGAGCTTGGCTGTGCCTCTTACTTTTATGACTTAAGTATAATAAAAAGTGAAGCATAACTTTTAGACACTGATGCAACGTAAGTCCCAATGTTGTTCCAAGAAGGCCTTTGCCTCTTGCTAAAATGGAAGCTAAAGAGACGATTAGGCACTGTCTCCCCCCGCACCCCCCCACCTTCTCTGTTCAATTAACTTGACAAGGAAACATTTGCAGACAGATGACTCTCATTTCCAATGCAGTTTGAAAGTCCCCAAGGGTAGGAAGATACTCAGGTTTGCTTACTTCAGAAGTGGTGTCTTTACTCCAATTTTTCTGGACTCTAAGAGACCTCAGCTGGCTCAGTCCACGTAGATATGCTTCCCCAATGGGACATGCATAATACAGGGTTTACAATGTATATTTGAGGTACTATCCTGATACATGTTTACAAGAACACATATTTGTATTTTATTCTGTTATCACAGTGGTGCCTAATGGAAGGAGTGACTTCATCCCCCAGGGGATATTTGGCAATGTCTGAGGACATTTTTGTTGTCACAGCTAGGAAGAGGCAGCTGCTGGCTCTGGTGGGCCAGGTCTGGGGATGCAGATAAACATCAGTCCCGCAATGCACAGGGCAGCCCCACAGCAAAGAATTATCCAGACCAAAAGGTCAGTGCTGAGGTTGGGAAGCCCTGACAAGCAATTATAATTAATTTTGGTATTTTCAAGGAATGAAATAGATTACTAAGACTAGAACCCCAATTTATCAAAAATCCACCCTTAGGAAATGAAGTTTTGAGTGTTGCTGATGAAAATTGTGAGCGTGATGTAAGAACTAACTGGGTCCCAAGTCAGAAGTCAGTTGAACCTCAGATGATCCTCACAATTACCCCCTGAAGTTTGAATTGTTGCCCCCACTTTGCTGATGAGGAAAGTGAGGTTCAGAAGGAGAAGTACGGAAGGATTTCCTGGAGGTGGGTTCACCCGAGGATATTGTCACAGAAAGGTGGGGGGTTCCTTTGCCCTAAGAGATCCACTTTTGTCCCTTGGCGCCTTGCCAGCTGGGATCACCCCACCAACTGGGGGGGCACCCACATCCTTTACTCTGGCTCAGGAATCCCCCCTCCTTGCATTTGCTCACAGTGGACCCCGTTTTTCTAGGCTTGCATCCCCCCCACCCCAATACTTGATTTTGCTTGGAGGGAACCTCTTTTCTCCCAGGAGCTAGAGATAAACTGACCCTGGGCTCAGAGTCAGGATGGAGCAGGTGATAGTAGCCGGTGCGATGTTTCCCTGGCCACACTGATTAGCTTCGGTAGGAGCCATGAGAGGTTTGCTGTCCAGTTGCCACCCCAGGGGACCCAGCCTAAGGATGAAGGACAAGGGGCTGCCAGATAAAATACAGGAGGCTCAGTTAAATTTGAATTTCAGATAAACAGTGA
Source organism: Galeopterus variegatus (assembly GCF_000696425.1). Classification (NCBI taxonomy): domain Eukaryota; kingdom Metazoa; phylum Chordata; class Mammalia; order Dermoptera; family Cynocephalidae; genus Galeopterus; species Galeopterus variegatus. The sequence goes on along the minus strand of NW_007731307.1, from coordinate 7,522 downwards.
ATAATTTGTTTAGTATAAATATGTCCCAAATGTTTAGTGGGACATACTTATACTAAAAAGTACTATATTTCCTGTTTGTCTGAAATTCATATTTAACTAATGTTCTGTATTTTATTTGCTAAATCTGGCAACCCATCACAGGAAGCTCAAGAAGAGATGGCTCCTGGTGACACCATGTGAGACCTGAGTCGACCAGACCTAAAGCCGAACTACCCATGAACTTATAAAAATTGCCAAGAAATTCTTTGGACCTTCCCAAAGTGTTGGCCTCAGGAAGCTGGAAGGAAGGTCTCCTGAGGGTGTCCTGCACTTGGCCCTGCCCTTCACGGTGCTCAGTGTCCAGGGACGCAAGGCTTTGTTGAATAACAAGACTCTGTGTGCAGCTCCCTTTCAATAACAGCCTTCTTTCTTTTGAGCATCTACAACGTACCAGACACTGTGCTGGAGCCGTCACTTACGTTACTTCCCATCCTTTAAACACAATAGTCTCCCCTTCTCCACGGTTTTGCTTTCTGCTCTTTCAGTTACCCACAGTCAATCATGGTCTGAAAATATGACATGGAATATTCCAGAAATAAAAATTCATAAGTTTTAAATTGTATGCTGTTCTGGGTAGTGTAATGAAATCTCATGCCATCCCACTCCATCCCACCTGGGATGGGAATCATCCCTCTGTCCACCAGATCCTCGTTGTCTATACTCCCTGCCAGTTAGTCACTTAGTAGCCTTCTCAGTGTCAGATTGACAGTCACAGCATGGCAGTGCTTACGTTCAAGTCACCCTTATTTTACTTCACAATGGCCCCAAAGTGCAACAGCAGTGATGCTGGCATATTGTTATAATTGTTTCATTTTATTAGTTGTTAATTTTTTGCTGTGCCTAATTTATAAATTAAACTTTATCATAGGTGTGTGTATAGGAAAACACATTGCATATAGAGGGTTTGGAGGAAAAAAACATTGCATATGTAAGATTTGGTACTATCTGTGGTTTCAGGTGTCCACTGCGGGTCTTGGAATGTATCCCCCTCAGATAAGGGGAACTACTACTGTACGTTTGAGATAGGTGCCAGCACACCCATTTCACAGGTGAGAAAACTGAGGTCTGGAATGGTGACTTGTCCTTTCCTTTAGGGCACAGGCAGAGAAAGCGATAAATGAACTTGACTTGAGCCAGGTCCTTAGGACTGCTGAGCCCGTGCTAGTGTCTTTCTAGCTTGCCACCTTTCGGCCCCCACACCTTGCCTGCTGGTCAGGCCCCTTGGAAAGAACCCAGTGTCATCCATGACCCTGCCTTCCTCTCTCAGTCCCCAAAGACCCCCACTAGCTGTCCACCTCCAGCTCAACGCAAGCCGCTGAACATCTGGAAGCCCTAGGAGGCCATTTCTTTGACAACCTTTGATTTAAAAGCTCATGGAAATTCTTACTCCAACTGCTGTGACGTGAGCAGCCCAGGTACACAGGCCTCTGGGGGCCAGACAGGGCTGGCAACATCTGCTTCCCATTACCCTGGGGGAGGGACTTCACCGCCAGCCGCTGGTAACAGGAGCCCCTGGCCTCTGATTTATGGCCCATTTGGAATGAGGCCTGGAGAGTAATTTCTCATTGGATTGAGCCAGGCCAGGGGCAAGAGCTTTGCAAAGCAGAAAGCAGACCCTGGCTGGGCTGGGCTCCCTCCCCAGACAGATGGGGCTAATCCAGCAATTACCTTTTTAGTTACTTAACTCACCAAACCTTTATGGACCATCATGGCCTATGTGCTGGGCACTATTCTAAGTGCTTCATGAATATTCACTCAGTTAAGCCTCCCTGTGAGAGAAATGCTATTATCATCCCATTTTATGGCTGAGAAACTGAGGTCCCCAAAGATTGCGTTACTTGCTGCAGTCACACAGCTAGAAACATAGGCTCCACTGGGATCTAAATCCAGGCACCAGAATCCATGCTCTTGAACATTAGTAGGCAGCCCTGCAAATGAATGATCCTCAGGCTCCCTGCTCCCCCAATGTCTTTCATTGACAGAAATAGACCCAAAGCTCTTACATGGCGAGGACCTCTGCTCTGCCGCACGTTCTCTCTCCTCTTCTTGCTCGCTCTGCTCCAGCCACCTCGCCCCTTCTTGCCTCATTTTGTTGGCTTGTCTGTTTTTAAACAGCTTTATTGAGATATCTTTAACATATCATAAAACTCACCCTTTTTACGTGTACAGTTCAATGGCCTTGGTATATTCACAGAATTGTGCAATGATCACCACAATCTAATTTTAGAACATTATCACCCCCAACGAAACCCAGTCTGCATTAGTAACCTCTCCTGTTCTCCCTTCCCCCCAGCCCTGGGCAGCCACTAATCTACTTCCCGTCTCTCTCTATTGGCTTATTCCGGGTATTTCATACAAATGGAATCATACAGTATGGGGTCTTTTGTGACTGGCTTCTTTTACTTTGTCTGATGTTCCAAAATTCATCCATGCTCAGTATGAATCAGTACTTCACTCCTTTTTGTGGCCAAATAATATTCTGTTGTCTGGATATACATTTGATTTATCCTTTCCTTGGTTGGGAGGCATGTGTATTGTTTTCACTCTGGTGTATTTTGTATGGACCCTTCTGCTTTCTAGGACGTGCTGGGCATGCTCCCCTCGCAGAGCCTTTACCCTGCCGTTCCTGCCCTGTGGACTGTCTTTCCTGCACATGTGCCTGTGGCATGGCCCCTCACCATGTGTCCACATGTCACCTCCTCAGAAGGGCACTCCCAGCTGTCCCCTCTGCTTGTCATCCCTCCACTGTCTCTGCTTTAGTTCTCTTTACTGGCCTTGCCACTACTGGAAATTACTTTCTATACTCATTTGAGTACTGGATTTCTGTCTCTCCACCTTGCTCTGTGAGGGTGGGGACCTCCTTGGTCTTGCCGGTAGCTGGACCTTAGGTGCCTGCACACAGAAGTGCTCAGTCAGTAGACGATGAGTGAACTGATGAATGGAATGGAGCACCAGGGACTTGCTCCAGGCCAGCACAGGGCCTCTAAGCAGTGAGCAAGACAGAGCCAGTGACTCTGAATGGTGACCAGTGCCACTCCCACTATTGCTATTCCGGCAATATCTCAGTGCAGTCTTTCTATCCATCTCTTTCCCTTGCAAGAGAGTGGGGGAGAGAGAAGGGGTAACCAACAATCCTATAGGGTGCTGTTGTTGTCCGAAGCAAGAGCAATGTGGCAGTTAAGAGTGGGCACTTCGGCTGGAAATGTCAGGGTTGTTATGAGCTACTTAGGTGCCCAGTGAACGTGAACAATCGCTTTTATTTTCTGTGCCTCAGTTTTCTCAGCTGTCAAATGGAAGTTATAATGATGCCTCCTTTACTGGATGGTTATGACCGTACATTGACATGATATGGATAAAATGGTCAACATACATTGGCTATTTTTGTGTGGATGAATATAGCCATCAAGAAGGCAGAGGGAATGAGGAGGGTGGGCAGGTAACCAGTCTGGAAGGAAAGGTGGGAGGAATCAGTGAAGGCTTCCTGGGGGTGGTGACATCTATGCTGGGACCAGTAGGAGGTGATCCCAGGGAACGTGATATGTTTCCTCCTTCTCCACCTCCAGTTCAGGGCTCCAAAATATCAGAAGACCCCAGACAGCCATCCCACCACCTCTGCCTCCCTGCTAGCAAGTCGGATATTTGGCGAGAAGGATCCTGGGAGAAGAAGCAGCATGACATAGTGGTTAAGCTCAGAGTTCAGGTCTGGGGTTCAAATCTTCTGGCTTCCTGGCTGCCTACCTGTGTGTCCCTGGGCAACATGCTCAGCCTCTCTGAGCCTTGGTGTTCTCGATGTCCTTGTCTCTAAGTGGGTGTGATGATAACAGTACCTAGAGCACAGGGTAAGAATTCAGTGAGATAATGCCCGGGGAGCACTGGGCACACAGTATCAGGTCAATGTCAGCCCTCAGCCCTGGCAGAATCCCTCTCTGTCCTCCAAGTTTCCTCGCCTTCAGTGTCTTCCCAGAGCAGTAGCAAAGCAGGCAGCTATTTTTGAATCTAGGGCTGCTGCTTAAAGAGCTGCAGCTAAGAAAGGGAGAATGGAGCTCAGGTCAGCCCTGAGCCCGCTGTGTGGTCTTGGGAGGGTGAACCAACCCCACTGAGCCTGTAGGGAAACTGGAGAGGTGGAAATGAGATAAAGGAGGTCAAGCCCTTGCTGCTTCCTGTCTCCCCAGGAATCCCTGAGAACATTCCCCAGCCACCTCCTCTGCCCTCATCCCTCTCCTGGGGCTTAATTGGGCAGCTGCAGTCACTCGGCATTTAACCTTCTCCCCATCTGTCCTCCAGGGAAGGAATTAACGCTAATCCCTGAGCTGCTTCCCTGCCAGTCGAGGGAAGTGTCAGAGTGCAGGGACAGGGAGCTGGCTTGGCTCAGGCCTCCCAAGTAGCGCAGCCCAGCTCCCGTGCCTAGGGGCTCCCCAGGCATGCCCACCCCCAGAGTCCCTGCCCCTCTGTCCTGGAGCAGTGGGAAACAGCCCTGCCAGCCAGTGAGCCACCTTCCTCCTCCCCCATCCTTATCCCTCTAAACCTAGCACTGTCCAATGGGAATACGCTGTAAGCCACATATACAAATCTGACTTTTGTAGTAGCCATATTAAAAAAAATTAAAAAGTAACAGATGAAATTTTTATAACACACTTTATTTAACCTCATCTATCCCAAATATGATCTTTTCAACATATAACCAATATGCACAATTTTTAACAAGATATATATATATTTTTTTGTCTTTTGTCTTTTTTCCGTGTCCGGCAACGGATCGCAACCCTTAGTGTTGCCCCCGTACCGGACCGGGGACCGGCAACGGGATTGCAACCCTCGGTGCTGCTCCCGCACCCCACTCAGCCAGTGAGCGGGAACCGGTCCGCATGTGGGATCCGAACCCTCGGACGGGAGCGCCGCCGCGCTTCCCAAGCGGCACACTATCCAGTGCACCACCGGGCCGGCCCTTTAACAAGATATTTTATGTCTTCTTGCATACCATGCCTTCCAAATTTGGTATTTTACACTTTTATAACACATCTCAATTTGGATACTAAATTTTCATAGGAATACTTGATCTGCATTTAGATTTCATAAAATGTATAGTTGAAAAAAGAAGATTCACCTACCCAAGCTGTTCCAGCCCCACATAAAAGTCTTTCAATAACTGAATCAAGGATTAGTTTTTAAGATTAAATGTAAATTAATTGCCATTAAATAGCATGAGGAACCCAGCTCATCCATCACACCAGCCGCACGTCAAGGCCTCCACAGCCATGTGTGGCTGGTGTCTACCACACTGGACGATGCACCTCCAGCCTTCACACCCAAGTTCCTACAGCTGCCCCTCAGCCCACATCCCCAGGAAGGCGTGTGCTGCAGTGGAACGAGAACGGGTGGGGACTCTGCCTCCAATTTGCTGTGTGACCTTGGGTAAGTCACTTGTCCTCTCTAGGCCTTTGTTTTCCCAGCTGTCAAACCCTTTCTTTAAAGGAAGTGAGTGCCTACCACCCCCATGCCTGTCTCTAGGCTCTGGGAGTGCACCAGTAAGGAGCACACAGTTCTTGTCACAGAGAGCTGCATTTGGCAGTGGAGATCGTAATAGTAACAATGACAATGGCACTAACATTTCTGGGCCCTTCTTATGTGCCAGGTGCTGTGGAAACCTTTGATGTTCACTAACTCTTCTGACCCCCACAATCCCTTCATGGGGACAAATGCATCATTGTCTCTCATGGGGAAACTGAGTCACACAGAGCAGTTAAGAAACTTGCCCAGGGGCACCCAGCCAGGAAGGGGCAGCATTGGGATTTGAACCCTGGCTGCCTGGCTGTGGTGTGAGTGCTTTCACAACCTTTGCTACTCCCGCTAATGAATGTGGACTGGCAGCAATGGATGCTGAGGAGAGAAACAAGGCAGGAAGAAAGGAGGGACTGTTGTTTTAGGTGGAGGGGAAAGACACCCCGTTTCCTCCAGGATGTCTAGGCCCCCCAACCCTCCAATGCCCCTTGCAGCTTTATAGAGGGTCTACCATGTGCTCGGCTTGGGGGGTTGAGGGAGGCACCAGGTGGGGGTGATGGGCCAGAGCCTGTGAGGCTGTGCCCAGCTCCTATTTACCCCGCAGTGAGGAGGCAGCAGCGGGTGTCTGAGCTGCCGGGCACAGCGGGCCTGCCAGGCAGGTGTGGCATGCAGGATGGTGGCCAGCAGCTGCCAGGCAGAGCTGGGCTTGTGCCAGTGACCACAGGCACAGGAGCAGCCGGGCACAGCATTTACCGAGCACTTGTTTCCTTCCTTCTGTCTTCTGTCCCTCTTTTCAGCCTGTCTTTCCTGGCGCTTTCCTTCCTTCTTGTCCCCCCCTTCTTTCCCTTTCTCCCTCCCTCTTACTTCCCACCCACCCACCCACCTGGTGGATTCCATAAAGTCTGTGGAGGGCCTACTATGTGCCAGACACTATATACAGCTCTGGGGACACTGCATTGGATAAATTGCTCCTCCCCTTGAAGAACATTATCATCCATGTGGATGGACCCCCCAAATCTGATATCACAACACAATATCAGCTTCGGATAGAGAGTGTGCTCTTCAAGAATAACCCTGAGATGGATTTTGGGACTTAGTTACTCTCGGTACACGGAAAGACACTATAGAGAAAGTTAACAGACAAACAGTAGTTTGGAAAATATTCACGTCCTCTGGGACGCCTAGGGGGCCCCATCCGTGTACAGAGCACACTGTTCAGGGCCAGGCCCAGAGCACCCTCCCTTTAGAGTAGGCCTTGCTTGATTTTTTTCTTTCTCCTTTTTCTTTTTGCATCCTTTATTTTACATATTTGATTGTGCCCTGTGAGTAGATTAGGGGACCAACTTCCTGAATCAATGATTACAACCTGAGGTCAAACAAGAACAAGAGTGTCACAGAGCATTCGCTCCTTCATTCCGTGACTCGTCACTGAGCGCCTCCTTCATCCCCCAGGCTGAAGCTCCAGCACTAAGCAGGAGAGAATCCCTGACCTCAGGGATCTTGAGTCCAGTGTGGTGACAGTGTGCACACTAGGCAAAGGCTCTCCAGGGTGATGAGTGGGAAGCGGGGGACAGGTGCCAGGGAGCCTCAGGGAGGGTCACCACTGTTTAGGCTACTGGGGACAGGAAGGACAGTGAGAAGAGTGACGGCTAAGGGGAGCCCTAAAGCACGAGGAGCAGTTAGCTGGGCGAAAAGGAGAGGAAATGTTCCAGGCAAAGGTAACTGCTTGTGCACAGGCCTGGAGAGACAGAAATGGTTAGACCCTGACACACACACACACACACACACACACACACACACACACACACACACGACATGAAGTAGTTCCATCTGGCAGGATTCTGAGTCAGGGAATCCGAAATGATGGGGGTGAAGAGGTAAATGGTGAGATTATAAAGGGTCTGGTAAACTATGCAAGCATATTGGACATTATTTGAAGATCAATGGGAGGCCTTTGAAGAATTATAAGCCAGGGAGCAACTGC